>NC_074673.1:28843786-29123786 GCF_029448725.1 Salvelinus fontinalis | reverse complement strand
CCTCCCCAGCAGCCTCCCTCCCGCCCCAGCAGCCTCCCTCCCTCCCTCCCCAGCAGCCTCCCTCCCTCCCCAGCAGCCTCCCTCCCTCCCTCCCCAGCAGCCTCCCTCCCGCCCCAGCAGCCTCCCTGCCCCCACTCACCCCAACCCCTCCTAGTCTGAACTCCCAGCCTTCAGCCCTGAGTCATGGGAGTCTGGGACAGGGCCAAAGCGGAGCCCCAGAGTCGCCCCTGAGACTCCCTGCATGCCTGTCGCAACTACACAACAGGGACCACTAAGAGTTCAGTCTCAGCATGGAAGTTATAAGTCCACAGCTACAGCTGTATTTTACCAAGTAATGGTTTCAGCTGTTAGCGTATCTATCGCTATCAGGTAGAGCTGGAGTTCAGCCTACACAGCAGAAAGAGTTTATGGCTTCACAAACACACGGGAAAAGGTAATAGTGGAAGCTAAACATGTTGAGTCTGACAGCCTGTGATACAGCACAAATAGCAGGGTGAGCTAGAAGCTTCAGCTACAGCAGGCTACATGCAGCCGGTGAGGCTAACACCTCTGCTACAGCACACCACAGGGACAGATAAGGGCTTCAGCCAAGGATGGCCAAGAAAGATAACTGCAGTCATCCTCCATGTGTGTGTTAGTATGCATGTATGCAAATCACATGTGTGTGTTAGTATGCATGTATGCAAATCACATGTGTGTGTTAGTATGCATGTATGCAAATCACATGTGTTTGTTTTGCATGTGTACTGCAGTTGTGTTCTACTGAGAGAGGCTGCAGCTGTGGGGTGTTCAACCAACAAAGCCTGCGAGTGCCTCAATAACCCTCCTACCCCCAGTACAGCCACAACACACACACACACACACAAACACGCTCTGTGTGTCACCAGACTAACAACAACCCCACAGTTTACCTCATTATTCGGTAGCAGTACACTAGTCCTTTCTCTGCTCTGGGACTGGTGATAAACACCTGTCTGTCTACTACAGCTGTGAACACAGCGTTGTGGCTCTAGATGGCTACAGTACTACAGAGCTTCAGTCCTTCTAAAAGAGAAAAATCCACTGACCTGAGACCAGGCTTCCGCTAGTCAAGACTGGGTCTGTGTGTCAGAGTCGACAGCTACCGTTCACATAGATGATCGGATATCCTTCTCCTTGTTACACAACAGCCAGAATGAAGAGAAAAGCGACCTCTCCCTCTCTCATTCCCGCCGTTCCTCTTTCTCCTCCCTCTCTCATTCCCTCCGTTCCTCTATCTCTCCCAGACACACATAGGCAGGTTCAGGCTTGCGCTAAGCTGCTTTCGCCTCATTCTCTCTCTCTCTCCACTTCCTCCTTTCTTTCCTTCCTCTATTCTCTGTGTTTCCAGTCCGTAGTGCGTGAAGATAATCACATTCCAGCGGAGACAGGGCATATGGCGGGGGAACGCTACCCACAGTAAAGCCCCCTCTGTCTGTCTCTCTGTCTGTCTGTCTTGCGCGGACAATCAGCTCTATTGTGTGGGAGGAGGGGAGGGCCAGAAAGCCAATGGCTCTCATCTGCTGTTCCTGTTGCTGCTACCGCTGCTGCTACTGCTGCTGCTGCTACCGCTGCTGCTACTGCTACCGCTGCCACTGCTTCCGCTGCCACCGCTGCTGCTGCTGCCACTGCTACCGCCACCGCCGCTACCACCGCTGCTGCTACCGCTGCTGCTACCGCTGCTGCTACTGCTGCTGCTACCGCTACTACCGCTGCTGCTGCTGCTACTACCGCTGCTGCTACCGCTGCTGCTGCTGCTGCTGCTACTGCTACCGCTGCCACTGCTTCCGCTGCCACCGCTGCTGCTGCCACTGCTGCTACCCCCGCCACCGCTGCTGCTACCGCTGCTGCTACCGCTGCTGCTACTGCTGCTGCTGCTGCTGCTGCTACCGCTGCTGCTACTGCTGCTGCTGCTACCGCTGCTGCTACTGCTGCTGCTGCTACCGCTGCTGCTACTGCTGCTGCTGCTGCTACCGCTGCTGCCACTGCTGCTGCTGCTACCGCTGCTGCCACTGCTACCGCTGCCACTGCTTCCGCTGCCACCGCTGCTGCTACTGCTGCTGCTACCGCTGCTGCTACTGCTGCTGCTACCACTGCTGCCGCTACCACTGCTACCACTGCTACCGCTGCTGCTACTGCTGCTGCTGCTACCGCTGCTGCTACTGCTACCGCTGCCACTGCTTCCGCTGCCACCGCTGCTGCTGCTGCCACTGCTACCGCCACCGCCGCTACCACCGCTGCTGCTACCGCTGCTGCTACCGCTGCTGCTACTGCTGCTGCTACCGCTACTACCGCTGCTGCTGCTGCTACTACCGCTGCTGCTACCGCTGCTGCTGCTGCTGCTGCTACTGCTACCGCTGCCACTGCTTCCGCTGCCACCGCTGCTGCTGCTGCCACTGCTGCTACCCCCACCACCGCTGCTGCTACCGCTGCTGCTACCGCTGCTGCTACTGCTGCTGCTGCTGCTGCTGCTACCGCTGCTGCTACTGCTGCTGCTGCTACCGCTGCTGCTACTGCTGCTGCTGCTACCGCTGCTGCCACTGCTGCTGCTGCTACCGCTGCTGCCACTGCTACCGCTGCCACTGCTTCCGCTGCCACCGCTGCTGCTACTGCTGCTGCTACCGCTGCTGCTACTGCTGCTGCTACCACTGCTGCCGCTACCACTGCTACCACTGCTACCGCTGCTGCTACTGCTGCTGCTGCTACCGCTGCTGCTACTGCTACCGCTGCCACTGCTTCCGCTGCCACCGCTGCTGCTGCTGCCACTGCTACCGCCACCGCCGCTACCACCGCTGCTGCTACCGCTGCTGCTACTGCTGCTGCTACCACTGCTGCCGCTACCACTGCTACCACTGCTACCGCTGCTGCCGCTGCTACAGCGGGGGGGGGGTCATTAACTCTAGCACCACCCCCCTCTCTGAATGCAGATGAGTCAGAGTAGTGTGGGGGATTGAGCGATGAAGAGATTTAATTCCCCCAACTCCAGTCCCATGGAATTAGAAACAAATGCTACGACGTCACTCACAACCATTGACTGAACAAGGTGAAAACACCATTGTTGGCCAAAGGGCCACTGTTATGATATGGTGAGTAGGGGGAAAAGTGTTGTCATGTGTGCTCTGTTGTGAACCCACACTGCCTGAGAACATGACCTATGGGTCGGCCAAGTGTTACTACTACAGTTTCGCCACACGCACACGCACACGCACACGCACACGCACACGCACACACACACACACACACACACACACACACACACACACACACACACACACACACACCTGTCTGCCCTTTAGGGTCATCATTCAGCCTGGCAGGCTCGACACTCCTGACCTGACCTCCTTATTCCTGCACTCCTCTCTTTCATCTCATCTCTCTCTCTGCTCTCATCTACTTCCCCAGTCAGACACTGAGCCTGGGGCTGGTAGTCCTCTCTTCTCATAGACCTTCTATTGTTAACCTCTCTCTCTACCCATTAGTCTGGTCACGCTGTTTCCTGAATGACAGAGAACCACACAACCGAGCAGTCACAATCCAGAGGCCCCAGGGCCACCAACCCTCTCCCCCAACCTGGCAGCACACCTCTTTAAGGCACAGTGCCACTAGTGACAGGAAGGGGCCCAATCAAACCCAGAGAACAGTAACCACGTCAAGACTCTAACATCCTCTATCCCACTGCCTCATACAAAGAAATGCCCATTTGTGTGAATATATGTGTGTGTATGTGTGTGTGTATACATATGCCAGACCTGAGAGCCCAGACGCTGGGGGAATGGAACCACTCTCTTACAGCCTTACTTGTGTTTTACTAGAGAGCCATTACTGCCTTCAGGTCAGCCCTCACTGCTCTGAGGGGATCACAGGCCTGCAGTCATGGAGACAAGAGGGACCATGCGCCTGGCTCAATGTGTGTGTGTGTGTGTGTGTGTGTGTTTGTGGAGGCCATAAAACACCCCTCTATTACAGACATTAGTAGTGTGTCTAACAGAGATGAGAGTCATTAGAGAGACTGGGGTAGCCTTTCTATATAATTATATATGAATATCATTTTCTTTCTGCTCCTGCTGCCTCACGGCTCAAAGGACACTGAATTAACAAGTCAGATCACATAGGAACCGGCAGCAATTGTATGTAAAACCTTGTCAAGTATAGTACTGGAAGTCATGTTACTTCAGTATCAAATCAAATGTTATTTGTCACATGTGTCCTATACAACAGGTGACCTTACAATGCTTACTTACAAGCCCTTAAGAAAGAGTTAAGAAAATATGTACTAAATAAACTAAAGTAGATTTTTTTTTTTTAAGTAAGACAAGAAAATTACATAACAATAATGAGGCTATATACATGGGGTACTGGTACTGAGTCAATGTGTGGGGGTACAGGTTAGTAAAGATAATTTGTAAAGTGACTATGCATAGATAATAACCAGCGAGTAGCAGCAGTGTAAAATGGAAATAGTCCGGGTGGCCATTTGATTAATTGTTCAGCAGTCTTATGTCTGCAAAGGAGCCTTTTGGTCCTAGATTTGGCACTCCGGAATTGCTTGCTGTGCGGTAGCAGAGAGAACAGTCTATGACTTGGGTGACTGGAGTCTTTGACAATTTTTTGGACCTTCCTCTGACACCGCCTAGTATATAGATCCTGGATGTCAGGAAGCTTGGCCCCAGTGATGTACTGGGCCGTATGCACTACCCTCTGTAGCGCCTTACGGTCAGATACCGAGCAGTTGCCATACCAGGCGGTGATGCAACCGGTCAGAATGCTCTCAATGGTGCAGCTGTTGAACTTTTTAAGGATCTGGGGACCCATGCCAAATCTTTTCAGTCTACTGAGGGGTAAAAGGTGTTGTAGTGTCCTCTTCACAATTGTCTTGGTGTGTTTGGGACATGACAGTTCGTTGGTGATGTTGTGACTTTACTTTCATTAATCTGATGACTGTTATTTATCTAATCAACTAACTATGTTTAATTGTTAACTGATTAAATGAATCGTGTAACAATTAACTCATTAGGATTTGGGGCACCACGAGAGCGGTTGTTTAAAGTTACCATCTCCCAAATTAAACTCTAAAAGGTCTTTACCTATCACATCTATAAAACAGTCAATGTATTAAATCATAACATCGTATCATATCATCATTCTGAACAGTCGTAACCTCCTGCATCTGCAAAAAGCCCAGCCTTACTTATAATTCAGTACGACACAAATTGGGTTAATTATTTATTTACTAGCTAACTAAATGATAACACAGGATAAACATACACACTTATCGTTGATACATTTTAGGAACTACTCTCACAGTAATCATATACTTTGCACATGAACCGCTGCCCGTTTGGAGTAAGAAATAATTTATGTATTAACGTGTCAATGTCTTTGTTTGCCGTGTATCTATGTCAGAACCAAATCTACTTAAAAAGGGTGTTGGGTTGGGCCTTTCCCGCGGCATGCTTGTAATGCTCTGATTGTCCAAAAGGGTCCCCATGCGTCTCTTCTGTTGCTCTCCTATATCCGTTGACTTGAGTTCATTCTACTTTCCATTCGCTCCTGAAGCTGCTTATTTGAAGATAGGCTAGCCAGCCGTGTAGATGGTTCTAGCTGGTGATGAGAGTAGTAGAATACGTTGGTTTGAAGAGTAGTAGAATGGTCCCACTTAAGTTCACTTTTCTAGATACTTTACTTAGGATAGCTAATCAGCCGTACCAGTGATTGTCCTGGAGGTGACGTTATCGTCTCTGTTGAGATTTCAAAGTTCACATTTTTTAGGACGTGAACTGCAGCTACACATCTCTCCGGTCTAAATGTTAATTTCCTTACCAATCCTTTTATAAACTCTGGTCGAAAGGGACAGTTCCGTCACGCTCTCTGACCTCACATTCGGGGCATGTCTACTTACTGTGCAAAGTTTATAAAAAACTAATTATCTGTTATGGCTCCTAGAATCACATCCCTATCTTAACAAAAAAACATTCATAATGTTTTATATTTCATGCACAACGTAAAGGATGGAGACTTTGTACATGTAGTGTATATACTTTTCAAGTTACAGAATTTCCTCTATAACATTTTTTATGACATCACACAATAACAACCCATATGACATTTTTATTCTTTAGATCGCCTCTGACCATTGTCCACGTTCTATGTTAGAAATATTGTTCAAGTATTCACTTTAAAACGTGTTAGTTTCGGCAGGAAACTGTCTGTGTAGACAAAGCAACATTCCTGTGTGAATTTGGAGAGGGATGTTCTCTCTCTTTGATTTACACAGGGTGTGAACTGTCAACTGTTTTCTATCCAATACTAATAATAATATGCATATATTAGCAACTATGACATAAGAGCAGGCCGTTTACTCTGGGCACCTCTGCACCTTTCATCCAAGCTACTCAATACTGCCCCTGCAGTCATAAGAAGTTAAGGATGGTTGTATTCAACCTCCAATGTCTTGACAGATTGAATGCCCCGTTGAGGTTTATGTCCAGGATCACCTCTGCATGATCAGATATGACTATGCTTCCTATCCTAGTGGATAAAACCGACTGCAAAGGCGTCCTGGGCATAAAAAAGTAATCTATTCTAGTCTGACATCCATGAGGTGCAGAAAAAAAAAGTGAACTCTGTTGGAGGGGTGAAAAGTTCTCCAAACATCAGCATACCCCAGATCACCACAAATAGCTTTAAGTGACTTAGCTCGAGGAGAGAGTGGAGCAACACCGCTGGGAAACTTATCAATAAGGGGGTTCAACAAACAATTCAAATCTCCTCCAACCACTGCAGTGTCTGAGTTTAATTCTGAAAAGTCTAGAAATACCTTAGTGAGGAAATCAGGGGGGTGGGCAGGGGGGAAGTAAATATTCATTATGGAGATGTTCTGCCCTTGTAAAGTACCATTAATTATAACAAAGCGACCAAATTTATCTTTCACACAATTCAAGACCTTAAGTGGTAAGTTCTTTTTCACAAGAATTGCTACACCTCTACTTCTGGATGTAAATGATGAGAAAAACACTTGACCAAACCCCCCTTGTTGTAATTTCAGATGCTCCTTATCATCCAAATGAGTTTCTTGCAACAGGGCAATATCAATATTTTATTTTTTCAAAAAAAGACAGTACCTTCTTCCTTTTAATGGGGTTATGGCTCCCTCTAATGTTCCATGTACATACACGCAGTGTGTTACCTGCCATTGCACTTTGACCATTCAATATCCAGAATGAATCCTACTGTAAAAGTGGGGTGGTACCTTTTCCCATGTGTTGAACTCTCTTCTATCTCACCGAGCATAACCAAACGATATGAACCCTGAACTCTAACTATACTAAACCCAAAAATTAAACATGTAAAGATCCAAAGGGGGGTTTTCCCACTAGCTAACATGCAGGGGATTTCAACTTTCCAATGTAGACTCTGTCTGCATTGCCACTCAATAGCTTCATCCTTTATATATATGGAAATGAAAATCAATAGGAGATTGAGGCTCTTCCAAATAAAACCAAGCCTGGGCACCAGCAGTATCGGCAGTTACTTTAGCAATAAAAATAATACAAATATGAATATTACTGAACCGGAGCACGTGAGAACACACCACTGTTTCATGATCAGATTCAAATAAAATAAAAAAGTTATCCAAAGCTGCGGAGGTGCAGCTTAAAGTTATTTACCCGAGAGAGTCAATAAGCGCAGCAGCCTCTTCAGGTGTGTAGAGTTTCTTAGGCGATCCGTTGACCATAATCTTCAATGTGGCTGGGTACAGCAGTGCGTAGTCCATCTTCATTCTCTTGAGTCGAGCCTTCGCCTCATCAAACCCTTTGCGTCTTCGTACAACCGCTGTGGAATAATCATTGAAGAATGAGACCTTTGGACCTTTACGTTGACTACCGTCAGAACCGATGTTTCTAGCCGCATCCATGACGCGCTGCTTGTCGGTGAAGTTGTGGAACTTTATAACCACTGGCCGTGGGCGCTGGTTGGGACCGGGTATCGGTGCTTGAGAGCGATGGGCTCTGTCCAGCTTCACACGACCAGCCTTAGTGTCCATTTGTAGGTAGTCAGGGATCCATTCCTCAAAAAGATTTACTGAACGTGTCCCTTCAGAATTTTCCGGGAGTCCCACAACACGAATATTGCATCTGCGTCCTCGATTATCCAAGTCGTCAATGTGCTCCACCATTTTGCGCACCTGTTTCTCAAGTACTTTTATCTTAGTGTCCATAGATGTAGTTGAAGCTTCCACTGTAGCAATTCTTCCTTCCGCCTCATCGACACGTTTGACAACCCTCTGTAGTTCAGCTGAATGGCCTGCTATTGCTTCCAAGACCGTTCTTATCTTAACATCGATCACTTTAGTAATGTTATCCGTCATCTTTTGAATCACCAGGTCCATTGTGCCTGAATCCGCAATGGCGTTAGCTTCGCTAACGTTATCTAGCTTCTCCACATCTACAGGGATGGTGATTTTGGTCGAGTTCTTAGTACTTCTGTTGGGCATGTTGTCGGAGATTTTTGAGAAATAGTCGTCAAGACTCATTGTAGGATAACTTATTTAGCCAATTATAAAACTTTTTCAAGCTAGGAGATTAATGAAAAAATATAAATTTACGACTGCCACGGGAGCTCGCTGAAACACAGTGTTCTCTCTACGGCGCCATTTTGTCCCCCCAGTCGATGCACTTATTGATGATGTCACGTTCCTGACCTGTTTTCTGTTATTTTTGTATGTGTTTAGTTGGTCAGGGCGTGAGTTGGGGTGGGAATTCTATGTTTTGTGTTTCTATGTTTAGGTCATTGGTAATTAGCCTTATATGGTTCTCAATCAGGGACAGGTGTTTGACGTTTCCTCTGATTGAGAACCATATAAAGGTAGGCTGTTCACACTGTTTGTTTGTGGGTGGTTGTCTTCCGTGTTTGTGTCGGTGCACCACACGGGACTGTTTCGGTTTGTTCGTTCGTTTTAGGTAGTCTGTTCCTGTTTCATGCGTTCTTCATGTTTATGTAAGTTCTTGTTCAGGTCAGTCTACGTCGTTTGTTATTTTGTAGTTTGTTTAAGTGTTTTCGTCTTTACTTTAATAAACTTCATTATGTCCACATTCCACGCTGCGCTTTGGTCCAATCCATACACCTCCCCTTCAGACGAAGAGGAGGAGGACAACCGTTACAGAACCACCCACCTAACCATGGATCAAGCAGCGTGAGAGGAACCAGCAGCAGCGGCCAAAGAACCAGGACTCGTGGACTTGGGAGGAAATATTGAACGGATAGGGACCCTGGGCTCAACCAGGAGAATATCGCCGCCCCAAAGCTGAGCTGGAGGCAGCGAAAGCAGAGAGGCGGCGTTTCGAGGAGCTAGCTCGGAAGCAGGAGAAGGATCTGGGCTACACTACGTGGGAGGAGATCGACAGGTGGGCGATCGACCCAGGGCGAATGCTGGAGCCCGCCTGGGATTCTCTGGCGCAGTGCGAGGAGGGATACCGGCGAATGGAGGCAGCACGACGACGCGGTAGGAAGCCTGTGAGTAAACCCCAAAAATTTCTTGGGGGGGGCTAAAAGGGAGAGTGGCGAAGTCAGGTAGAAGACCTGCGCCTAATCCCTGTACTTACCGTGGAGAGCAAGAGTACGGGCAGACACCGTGTTACGCAGTAGAGCGCATGGTGTCTCATGTACGTGTGCATAGGCTGTTCACACTGTTCGTTTGTGGGTGGTTGTCTTCCGTGTTTGTGTCGGTGCACCACACGGGACTGTTTCGGTTTGTTCGTTCGTTTTAGGTAGTCTGTTCCTGTTTCATGCGTTCTTCGTGTTTATGCAAGTTCTTGTTCAGGTCAGTCTACGTCGTTTGTTATTTTGTAGTTTGTTTAAGTGTTTTCGTCTTTACTTTAATAAACTTCATTATGTCCACATTCCATGCTGCGCTTTGGTCCAATCCATACTCCTCCTTTTCAGACGAAGAGGAGGAGGACAACCGTTACAGATAAAGCCGGTGACTGAGGTGATATACTCCTCAATGCCATTGGATGAATCCCGGAGCATATTCCAGTCTGTGATAGCAAAACAGTCCTGTAGCGTAGCATCCGCGTCATCTGACCACTTCCGTACTGAGCAAGTCACTGGTACTTCCAGCTTTCGTTTTTGCTTGTAAGCAGGAATCAAGAGGATTGAATTATGGTCAGATTTGCCAAATGGAGGGCGGGGGAGAGCTTTGTATGCGTCTCTGTGTGCGGAGTAAAGGTGGTCTAGAGTTTTTTTCCTCCTCTGTTTGCACATGTGACATGCTGGTAGAAATGAGGTAAAACAGATTTAAGTTTGCCTACATTAAAGTCCCCGGCCACTAGGAGCGCCGCTTCTGGATGAGCATTTTCTTGTTTGCTTATGGCCTTTTACAGATCGCTGAGTGCGGTCTTAGTGCAAGCATTGGTTTGTGGTGTTAAATAGACGGCTACGAATAATATAGATGAGAACTCTCTTGGTAGATAGTGTGGTCTACAGTTAATCATAAGGCACTCTACCTCAGGCGAGCAATACCTCGAGACTTCTTTAATATTAGACATCGAGCACCAGCAGTTATTGACAAATAGACACATACCCCCGCTCCTCGTCTTACCAGACGTAGCTGCCCTGTCCTGCCGATGCACGGAGAAGCCAGCCAGCTCTATATTATCCGTGTCGTCGTTCAGCCACGTCTCGGTGAAACATAAAATATTACAGTTTTTAATGTCCATAGTCTTAATCGTAAATCGTCCAGTTTGTTTTCCAATGATTGCACGTTGGCCAATAATACAGAGAAAAGTGGTGGTTTACCTAGTAGTCTGCAAATTTTTACAAAGCACCCCGCCTTCCTCCCCCTTTTCCTCTGTCTTTTCTTCACACTGATGGAGGGATTTGGGCCTTGTCTTGACAAAGCAGTATATAAAACAAAATAGCACAGTTGGTTAGGAGCCCGTAAAACAGCAGCCATCCCCTCCGGCGCCATTATATGTTACTGGACATCATGATACTTCAGTATGTTAGCAATGCACATAAAAATGACCAAGGAGCCAATTTCAGTTCAGTTATGTTACTGCCATTTTCAGTCTATATCATTTCAGTTAGTGATGGAGGAAAAAAATCTCTACAGTTACATATCGGGATATTATTTTGGACAATATCACAAAATAATTTCCCCCCTCGTTGGTTGTACCTACACCAAAACTCCAGTATTGTTCTTTCATAGCTTGTTCTCCATCTTCTTTTTAAAAAGGGAGCCAATTTGTTTTCAGCACTTAATTTCCATGACTGATCAAAACACATTTTCTCATGGCTCTCTGTCCCTCTGCTGCAGACATATGGTGAGCAATATGTTTGGAACATCGAATCGGAATAAAATCACAGTATCGAATCGCAATACATATTCAATTGTAATACATATCGTATCGGCACCTAAGTATCGTGATAATATCGTATTGTGAGATCCCTGACAATTCCGAGCGCTAATTTCAGTGTGAATGAAACATCAACTTGATGAAGTTACGTTACATTGTAATAAGACACTGAGTCTTGATGAAGTTACATAGTAATAAACATTGAGTCTTGAAGTTACGCAGTAATAAAACAATGTTTTGATGAAGTTACATAGTAATAAAATATCACAATACATATATTGGCAAATAAGTATTGTCATGACATTGGCCTGGGGGTAGGTTTATGACAGTCATAAATACCTTTCCCCCCTCCCCCGTTCCTCTTCCCTACTGATGTGACATAAGAAAACCCCTTGATTAACATAGAGATTCTGGGAACATCAGAAGTTGGAGGGAAATGAACTATATTCTGGTAATCCGACCAACGGAACATATGCGGTGGTACTTAAGGTATATTATGTCAGTTCGGTTGCCCTCTGACACAGTCTCATCAATGATAGAATGACATAAACTCTACTGTGGAAAGTCTAAACCTCAGAGGTATCGGATTCACATGGAATTGTTGTTTAATTCAAATGTTTGAATATGAAATTATTTGTGAAGAGATGAAATGTAATTTTAGCTTCCAAATGAGAGATTTGGGTTTTCATAAGCTTGGCTTCTGCTCAACCAGGGGCCTGCCCCTGTGAAGAGACATGGGTTATAAACTTTTCAGACACACCCCTCTCCCTCCACCATATAAGCCATTGACAAAAATATAACTTCCTGTTCCGGATACATTAGGATGACGATCCGATGTCAGAATGGTTCAGATAATAACTACAGAACTAAGCCAACATCAGCATGGACTTTGGTTGTAAATGGTATGAACTTTGAACTCGTATTTACTACAGAAGTGATACCTCCTAGCCGTTGAGTTAGCAACAGCTGCTACAAACGCAGGTTAGGAAGGACAGTCAGAGTATCCCGTCTACTCCACAACGACGTTACCACATATCCAGTGACCACCAGAGACATTCTTCAAAGGACAGAGGACTCGGGTTGGCGATACGGTCCATCTACCACCAACCTACTGAAGCGCAGCTCAGAGTAAATATTTATTGCATTTTCCTTTTCCAAATGGGCGGTAATTTAGAATGCATAAGATACTGTATTTACGATAGCACAGCTTCGCCCCTGTTCCAGTCTCCCGCTCTTTCACTAAAACTCAGCCCCTTCCCTTTGTGTAACAAGCTGTCATATCTATTCCGCCCGCTAGGGACGTTTTCCTTTATGACGGCAATTTGTAATCAAGTTATGATTTAATTGTGTATGTGTGATTCTGTGTGATTAGTTAGGGATTTAGTAAATAAATAATTAAACCTAATTTTGTATTGCTGATTCAACTTGTTAGCCAGGATTCTTGCAGATAACCAAGGATTTACAACTTTCAGATGAGACTGAATGAAATAACGATTAATGTGACTGCTATGGATGTAAAATATTACTAAATCTTTAAGAGTTTATTCGGAAGATAACAGCTCTATAAATATTATTTTGTGGTGTCCCTCTCTAGTTAATTACATTTACATGATTAGTTCAATCAGGTAATATTAATTACGGAGAAATTATTTTATAGAATAGTATGTCATAGCAATTAATCTGGCATAGCCAAAGACACGACAGTATCGTGATAATATTGTAATGTGAGATTCTTGGCAATTCCCAGCCTTAATTTCAGTGTGGCTGAAATATCAACTTGATGAAGTTTATCAGTGATAAACATTGAGTCTTGATGAAGATACGCAGTAATAAAACATTGAGTCTTGATGAAGATACGCAGTAATAAAACATTGAGTCTTGATGAAGATACGCAGTAATAAAACATTGAGTCTTGATGAAGATACGCAGTAATAAAACATTGAGTCTTGATGAAGATACGCAGTAATAAAACATTGAGTCTTGATGAAGATACGCAGTAATAAAACATTGAGTCTTGATGAAGATACGCAGTAATAAAACATTGAGTCTTGATGAAGATACGCAGTAATAAAACATTGAGTCTGGCATTTCAATGAAGACAGATAGTGGATGGAGCAGCAGACTCTGGAAGTG
The DNA here is from genome assembly GCF_029448725.1 of Salvelinus fontinalis. Classification (NCBI taxonomy): domain Eukaryota; kingdom Metazoa; phylum Chordata; class Actinopteri; order Salmoniformes; family Salmonidae; genus Salvelinus; species Salvelinus fontinalis. The sequence continues at coordinate 29,110,278 of NC_074673.1, read as the reverse complement.
CCTGTAGAGAGTTCATCATTTCACATGAAAATGACTGAGATGAAAGTCAAACATCTGGCTTCCTCATTTGAATATTATGTCAAAAAATGGAATACTAAAGCAGGCCTATCACTCACTGTCTTAACAGTGCTGTTAAATGTCATCGTGGCAACTAAGGGTCGCCTTGACAATAATCAATGAAAATGTAGACTCAGAGAACCATTCCATCTCCATACCTGTTTTGAACTGCAGTGCACATACACACACTGTACTGTATAGGCATGAAATGAAATACAAAACACACTGTACTGTATAGGCATGAAATGAAATACAAAACACACACTGTACTGTATAGGCATGAAATGAAATACAAAACACACACTGTACTGTATAGGCATGAAATACAAAACACACATACACACACTGTACTGTATAGGCATGAAATGAAATACAAAACACACATACACACACTGTACTGTATAGGCATGAAATGAAATACAAAACACACATACACACACTGTACTGTATAGGCATGAAATGAAATACAAAACACACACTGTACTGTATAGGCATGAAATGAAATACAAAAAATGACTCCAACATGGCGGATATCTCTTTGGGTTAATTTGTCGTCTGAGTGCCGTACTCAGATTATTGCATGGTTTGCTTTTTCCGTAATTAAAAAAAAGAATCTGACACAGCGGTTGCATTAAGGAGAAGTGGATCTAAAATTCCATGTATAACACTTGTATTTTCATCAACATTTATGATGACTATTTCTGTAAATTGATGTGGCTCTCTGCAAAAATCACCGGATGTTTTGGAACTACTGAACATAACGCGCCAATGTAAACTCCGATTTTTGGATATAAATATGAACTTTACCGAACAAAACATACATGTATTGTGTAACATGAAGTCCTTTGAGTGTCATCTGATGAAGATCAAAGTTTAGTGATTAATTTTATCTATATTTCTGCTTTTTGTGACTCCTCTCTTTGGCTGTGTTTTTCTGTGACTTGGCTCTGACCTAACATAATCGTTTGGTTTGCTTTCGTCGTAAAGCCTTTTTGAAATTGGACACTGTGACTGGATTTACAACAAGTGTATCTTTAAAATGGTGTAAAATACATGTATGTTTGAGGAATTTGAATTATGAGACTTCTGTTGTTTTGAATTTGGCGCCTTGCAGTTTCACTGGTTGTTGATGAGGTGAGACGCTACCGTCCCACATACCCTAGAGAGGTAATAAAGGGAGTTGTGGCTTTAGTAACTTGAACCAGCAATGAAATCTGAGCAGTGAGGTTAATTTCTCACCAATTGTCTCTGCTTGTTCCGGGTCGCAGGACATCAAACCCTAACACCCTGCAGATATGAAGAACTTCCCAGGATATTATTCAGGAGTACGCAACATCACAATGATAGACAGAAATAGACTCACCCATGTCACTGTTTATCATGCAGATTTATTTGTCAGGACATTTTCAGTTATTTAATTTCACCTTTATTTATCAGGAAGGCGAGTTGAGAATAAGTTCTCATTTACAACTGCGACCTGGCCAAGATAAAGCATGGCAGTTCGACACATACAACAATACAGAGTTACACATGAAAAAAAATATACAGTCAATAATACAGTAGAAAAAAAGTCTATATACAAGTGTGTGCAAATGAGGTAAGATAAGGGCGGTAAGGCAATAAAGGTGAGGTAATTACAATTTAGCAATTAAATACTGGAGTGATAGATGTGCATAAGATGAATGTGCAAGTAGAGATACTGGGGTGCAAAGGAGCAAAATAAATAAATACAGTATGGGGATGAGGTAGTTGGATGGGCTATTTACAGATGGGCTACGTACAGGTGCAATGATCTGTGAGCTGCTCTGACAACTGGCGCTTGAAGCTAGTGAGGGAGATATGAGTCTCCAGCTTCAGTGATTTTTGCAGTTCGTTCCAGTCATAGGCAGCAGAGAACTGTAAGGAAAGGCGGCCAAAGGAGGAATTGGCTATGGGGGTGACCAGTGAAATATACCTATTGGAGCGCATGCTGCGGCTGGGTGCTGCTATGGTCACCAGTGAACTGAGATAAAGTGGGGCTTTACCTAGGAAAGACTTGTAGATGACCTGGAGCCAGTGTGTTTGGCGACGAGTATGAAGCGAGGGCCAGCCAACGAGAGCGTACAGGTCACAGTGTTGGGTAGTATATGGGGCTCTGGTGACAAAACGGATGGCACTGATAGACTGCATCCAATTTGTTGAGTAGAGTGTTAGAGGCTATTTTGTAAATGACATCGCCAAAGTTGAGGATCGGTAGGATAGTCAGTTTTACGAGGGTATGTTTGGCAGCATGAGTGAAGGATGCTTTGTTGCTTAATAGGAAGCCGATTCTAGATTTAATTTTGGATTGGAGACGCTTAATGTGGGTCTGGAAGGAGAGTTTACAGTCTAACCAGACACCTAGGTATTTGTAGTTGTCCACATATTCTAAGTCAGAACCATCCACAGCAGTGATGCTGGACTGGCGGGCATGTGCTGGCAGCAATCGGTTGAAGAGCATGCATTTAGTTTTACTTGCATTTAAGAGCAGTTGGAGGCCTCAGCAGGAGAGTTACCTTAGAAAGTTAAGGTAACTGAGCTAAATGACTACCGCCCCGTAGCACTCACTTCCGTCATCATGAAGTGCTTTGAGAGACTAGTCAAGGACCATATCACCTCCACCCTACCTGACACCCTAGACCCACTCCAATTTGCTTACCGCCCCAATAGGTCCACAGACGACGCAATCACACTGCCCTAACCCATCTGGACAAGAGGAATACCTATGTGAGAATGTTGTTCATCGACTACAGCTCAGCATTTAACACCATAGTACCCTCCAAACTCGTCATCAAGCTCGAGACCCTGGGTCTCGACCCCGCAATGTGCAACTGGGTCCTGGACTTCCTGACAGGCCGCCCCCCAGGTGGTGAAGGTAGGAAACAACATCTCCACCCCGCTGATCCTCAACACTGGGGCCCCACAAGGGTGCGTTCTCAGCCCTCTCCTGTACTCCCTGTTCACCCACGACTGCGTGGCCATGCACGCCTCCAACTCAATCATCAAGTTTGCAGACGACACTACAGTGGTAGGCTTGATTACCAACAACAACGAGACGGCCTACAGGGAGGAGGTGAGGGCCCTCGGAGTGTGGTGTCAGGAAAACAACCTCACACTCAACGTCAACAAAACAAAGGAGATGATCGTGGACTTCAGGAAACAGCAGAGGGAGCACCCCCCTATCCACATCGACGGGAAAGTAGTGAGAGGGTAGTAAGTTAAGTTCCTCGGCGTACACATGACGGACAAACTGAAATGGTCCAACCACACAGACAGCGTGGTGAAGAAGGCGCAGCAGCGTCTCTTCAACCTCAGGAGGCTGAAGAAATTCAGCTTGTCACCCTGAACACTCACAAACCTTTACAGATGCACAATCGAGAGCATCCTGTCGGGCTGTATCACTGCCTGGTACGGCAACTGCTCTGCCCATAACCGTAAGGCTCTCCAGAGGGTAGTGAGGTCTGCACAACGCATCACCGGGGGCAAACTACCTGCCCTCCAGGACACCTACACCACCCGATGTCACAGGAAGGCCATAAAGATCATCAAGGACAACAACCACCTGAGCCACAAAAACAGCTTCTATCTAAAGACCATCAGACTGTTAAACAGCCATCACTAACATTGAGTGGCTGCTGCAAATATACTGACTCAACTCCAGCCACTTTAATAATGGAAAAATTGATGTAATAAATGTATCACTAGCCACTTTAAACAATGCCACTTCATATAATGTTAACATACATTACTCATCTCATATGTATATACTTTACTCTATACCGCCTACTGCATCTTGCCTATGCCATTCTATACCATCACTCATTCATATATTTTTTAATGTACATATTCTTATTCATTCCTTTATACACACAAGTGTAAGGTAATCGTTGTGGAATTGTTAGGTTAGATTACTCGTTGGATATTACTGCATTGTCGGAACTAGAAGCACAAGCATTTCACTACACTCGCATTAACATCTGCTAACCATGTGTATGTGACAAATAAAATTTGATTTGTATGGCATAGAAGCTCATCTGGAGGTTAGTTAGCACAGTGTCCAAAGGGCCAGAAGTATACAGAATGGTGTTGTCTGCGTAAAGGTGGATCAGAGAATCACCAGCAGCAAGAGTGACATTGATGTATACAGAGAAGAGAGTAGGCCCGAGAATTGAACCCTGTGGCACCCCCATAGAGACTGCCAGAGGTCCAGACAACAGGCCCTCCAATTTGACACACTGAACTCTATCAGAGAAGTAGTTGGTGAAGCAGGCGAGGCAGTCATTTGAGAAACCAAGGCTGTTGTGTCTGCCGATAAAAATGTGGTGATTGACAGAGTCGAAAGCCTTGGCCAGGTCGATGAATACGGCTGCACAGTATTGTCTCTCTTCGATGGCAGTTATGATATCGTTTAGGATCTTGAGCGTGGCTGAGGTGCACATATGACCAGTTCGGAAAACAGATTGCATAGCGGAGAAGGTACGGTGGGATTCGAAATGGTCGGTGATCTATCTGTTAACTTTGCTTTTGAAGAACTTAGAAAGGCAGTGTAGGATAGATTTTGGTCTCTAGCAGTTTGGGTCTAGAGTGTCTCCCCCTTTGAAGAGGGGGATGACCGCGGCAGCTTTCCAATCTTTGGGGATCTCAGACGATACGAAAGAGAGATTTAACAGGCTAGTAAGAGGGGTTGCAACAATGTCGGCAGATAATTTTAGAAAGAGGGTCCAGATTGTCTAGCCCGGCTGATTTGTAGGGGTACAGATTTTGCAGCTCTTTCAGAACATCAGCTATCTGGATTTGGGTGAAGGAGAAATGGGGGAGACTTGGACGTGTTGCTGTGGGGGGTGCAGGGCAGTTGACCGGGGTAGGGGAAGCCAGGTGGAAAGCATGGCCAGCTGTAGAAGATTGCTTATTGAAATTCTCAATTATAGTGGATTTATCGGTGGTGACAGTGTTTCCTAGCCTCAGTGCAGTGGGCAGCTGGGAGGTCCTGCTCTTATCCTCCATGGACTTTACAGTGTCCCAGAACTTTTTTGAGTTTGTGCTACAGGATGTAAATTTCTGTTTGAAAATCTAGCTTTAGCTTTCCTAACTGCCTGTGTATATTGGTTCCTAACTTCCCTGAAAAGTTGCATATCACGGGGGCTATTGCTGGTCCAGGACAGTCAGGTCTGGAGTGAACCAAGGGCTATATCTGTTCCTGGTTATACATTTTTTGAATGGGGCATGCTTATTTAAGATGGTGAGGAAGGCACTTTTAAAGAATAACCAGGCATCCTCTACTGACGGGATGAGGTCAATATCCTTCCAGGATACCCGGGCCAGTTCGATTAGAAAGGCCTGCTCGCTGAAGTGTTTTAGGGAGCGTTTGACAGTGATGAGGGGTGGTCGTTTGACCGCAGACCCATTACGGATGCAGGCAGTGATCACTGAGATCTTGGTTGAAGACAGCAGAGGTGTATTTGGAGGGCAAGTTGGTTAGCATGATATCTATGAGGTGTGAGATTGAGGGCATCAAGCTTAGATTGTAGGATGGCCGGGGTGTTAAGCATGTCTCAGTTTAGGTCACCTAGCAGCACGAGCTCTGAAGATAGATGGTGGGCAATCAATTCACATATGGTGTACAGGGCACAGCTGGGGGCAGAGGGTGGTCTTTAGCAAGCGGCAACGGTGAGAGACTTGTTTCTGGAAAGGTGGATTTTTAGAAGTAGAAGCTCGAATTGTTGTTTGGGCACAGACCTGGATAGTAAGACAGAACTCTGCAGGCTCTCTGCAGTAGATTGCCACTCTGTCCCCTTTGGCAGTTCTATCTTGTCGGAAAATGTTATAGTTAGGGATGGAAATGTCAGGGGTTTTGGTGGTCTTCCTAAGCCAGGATTCAGACACGGCTAGGACATCCGGGTTGGCAGTGTGCTAAAGCTGTGAATAAAACAAACTTGGGGAGGAGGCTTCTAATGTTAACATGCATGAAACCAAGGCTTTTACAGTTACAGAAGTCAACAAATGTGAGCGCCTGGGGAATGGGAGTGGAGCTAGGAACTGCAGGGCCTGGATTAACCTCTACATCACCAGAGGAACAGAGGAGTAGGATAAGGGTACGGCTAAAGGCTATAAGAACTGGTCGTCTACTACGTTCAGAACAGAGAGTAAAAGGAGCAGGTTTCTGGGCGTGATAAAATATAGTCAAGGCATAATGTACAGACAAAGGTATGGTAGGATGTGAATACAGTGGAGCTAAACCTAGGCATAGTGACGATGAGAGAGCTATTGTCTCTAGAAACAATTTAAACTAGGTGATATCACCGCATGTCTGGGAGGTGGAACTGAAGGGTTATCTAAGGCATATTGAGCAGGACTAGAGGCTCTACAGTGAAATAAGACAATAATCACTAACCAGAACAGCAATGGACAAGGCATATTGACATTAGGGAGAGACATGCGTAGCCGAGTGGTCATAGGGGTCCAGTGATTAGTTAAGCTGAATGGAGACACGGCGATTCAGACAGCTAGCGGGCCGGAGCTAGCAAGCTAGCAGAAGGGCCTTAGAAGGACGTCGTGACGGAAGAAGTCTGTTGTAGCCTCCTCGTGCAGAGCCTCCTCGTGCGGCTCCGTTGGCAGACCAGCCGTGATGGATTAGTAAAGGGGCCCAGTCCAATTGGCAAAATAGGTATAGTGGCCCAAGAAATTGGCCGATGGACCTATTCAGCTAACAGTCCAATATGCTCTAGACAGCTAGCGGGCCGCGGATAGCAGGCTAGTAGATGGGCATTCAGGGGGACGTCTCGACGGAGGGGCCCGTTGGAAAAAGAACCCTCGGGCAGATTACGTCGGTAGTCCAGTCGTGATGGATTAGCAGGGCTTTGTGTAGTAAAAGGGGTCCAGGCCAATTGGCAAAATAGATATTGTAGCCCAAGGAGTGGCCGATGGACTTATTCAGCTAGCCGGGAGATGGGCCTAGCATGGGCTAGCTCCAGGCTAATTGGTGCTTGCTTCGGGACAGAGAGGTTAGCCAGGAGTAGCCACTCGGATTGCAGCTAGCTAGCTGCGATGATCCGGGTGAAAAGGTTCAGAACTTGCGGTAGGAATCCGGGGATATGTAGAGAAAATAAGTCTCGTATGCTCTGGTTTGAGTCGTGTTGTGCAAACTGGTGAGAGATTTCCGAGCTAGAGGTTAGCTGATGACCGCTAGCAGTGGTTAGCTGACTACTAACTAGTAGCTAGTTAGCTGGCTAGCTTCTGTTGGGGGATTCCGGTTCGAAAGTAAAGAAAAACACTTTAGAAAATAGTAGATCCATACCACATTGGGTGAGGCAGGTAACAGGAGAGTATTTTGAAGTTGAGGTTTAGAAAAATATTAAAAAGATCTGCGAAGAAAAAATATATATACACGGGACGAGGACAAAGACGTCTGACTGCTACGCCATCTTGGAACAACACATTGTAATTTATGAAGCTCATTCTAAAATACAGACGTAATTTCTGTCCTAGGGGATTGCACTGTGTGCAAGTCTTTAATTTAGACCACAATTAGTTGAATTAGGTGTTAGAGAAGGGCTGGAACTCCTGTTATGTGTAAAAAAAAAAGTGGCTGTCATGAAAATTTGCCATCATGTACTGAACAAGCTTACGAACGTTGGAGGTTCATTTCCTTGAGATGTTCCACACTTGGGAATAACTTATTTTGTACAATGGACTATGTTTTAAGGACTCATGCACAGATACAGGAAAACCAAAAGGTGTATTAAAAAAAATTAAAAAAAGTAGTAGTGTTGATGTCTACACTTGTTTCTGGTTTTGAGGCTAGGGCATCAGGTGACGCAGAGCTCATCTGTGTAAGGAGAGAGAAAAGCATCAATAATATTACAATGCTGTATTCATTTAATTGAATATATATTCCTGTTTGATATGCATTTACAGTATATAATTACATTGGACATGTTATCCTTTATCACACGCCAGTATTTGTTTTGTATCCAATGCATTTAGCTTACAATAGGATGCAGTAGCCTAGGCCTAGTTAGACTGCATCATATCACCTTTCAATATTAGTTATCAAAGAATATAAAACTATGTAGAACATCAGTGTCATTTAAAAATATGCACAGGTGTGATATTTGTATGAATTAATCACAATGCAAAAAACAGCAGCTCTAGTACAATATTAGCTTCACAGTGAAACACTACTATTCTGGCTATCAATCATTCTTAAACAGTCAGAAAAATAGCTTATTTAGCTACAGTATGTCAAAAAAATCATAGCGTGCATGATATCATGCATGCAAGTTTACCTGTCATGTCCACAATGATGGAGCAGCAAACTAAGCAATATGAAAGAAGAAGACCCTATACCGTAGGATAATTATTCTGCCCGGTGTCAAATTCATTCATTAACAGGTACTGAGGAGATCCCCTTACGTTAGTATAGTTAATGAGAAAGTCTCTGAATAGTCTCCAAGTGGTTCCTTATAATTAGTAGTTAGGCTGTTTCAGTAAGAATATCTCCCTTCCTCCCTCAGTCTCATCCCAGCCCCTGGGCTCTCCTGCAGCACCTCTCAGAACCTAGCCTGGCACAAAGCCATTACCCAGTCTCTAAGAGACACACACACACACATCATAATTAAACACACATCACTTACTGCATTAAACACACACCCTGGCTGCATATTCCCACTCTCTCATCTGAGCCTGGCCGTCTCTCCCCTAATCTTTAGCTCTCCCTCTGCCTCCCACATAATGAAGGTCACAGTGGGAAAGAACTAGAACGTTGCAGAATGGAGACACATGCACACACACATATGCGCACAGTCGAACATGCACATGCATACACCCACACCCCCAGAGGGTGGCCTGCATGGCTGATGGGTTGCTGTCCCCATAATGGACACATAAGGGCACATCTGTCACTGGACTGTGGCATTGCATGGATGGAATCTGCCACACGTCACAACACCCGGCCACATTAATTGGCTGTTCTAATCTTACATAGTCAGGCTGGCATGACCTGCTGTGAAAAAAATGGGTTTCTGCTCTGAGGGCAGATCTGGGCCAATCAAACTGAATACAGTCACACTGAACAGAGAACAGCAGGCCCCCGTAGAACTGCAAGATAATAATCTGCCAGGCAACAGCACTCATCTACAAAACACAATTGATTAAACAAGTTAAGTAACTGAGTGCATTTGAAATTACTGTAGACGCTTGGATGCTTTAATTATCCCCCTATGTGTGCGTGTCAAAGGGAATGTGTGATACATAGTGTGTCTCTGCCTGGCAGAGAGAGACATATCTCTCATTAAAGGGGCACTGCACTTCCTGATATGGCCTTGTTTTAGATTTGGTTCATTAAGAAATGCTAGCGGGCATGACTGAATTCAAACGTGAGTTGGTCTTTGGGTGTGCACTCTTAAAAATGCTGGGTTAAAAAACAACCCAGTGCTGGGTAAATAGTGGCCACAACACATATTGGGTTATTCTGACCCAGCCAGTTGGGTCACTTATACCATTCAGACAGACTTTATAGTATGTTGCCTGTACCACATTCTTGCCGGGATAAGGCTTTTATATCTCCCGTGCACATGCCGGCAAGTTTAGGAGTGAGAGTAAACGTGGGCGATGAATATATACCATCACAAAGAAATCCATTATTCATTTGTTTTGGGCAATACACTTTTCATAAGAATACAATGGCATATTTTTTGTTTAATTATGTTACTGGTCTGTGCAGCCTATAGGCTACATGGCTGTGCCATGCAAATTAAATCAAGTTATTTTGTTCATTAAACAGACAAGACATACTTACATGCTGACTAGACCGGGCACGCGCCATCGAGGTCCTGAGCGCTCTGGATGTAATGGTACTCCTCTTCATCTGAGGAGGAGTAGGAAATATCGGACCAATGTGCAGCGTTGTAAGTGTCCATAATTCGATTTTTAATAAATCAAATGAACACAGAACAAAATAACAAAAACCACGAACAAACAACCGAAAGAGTTCTGTATGATGAGACACAACCCATAGTCTATCCACAACCCATAGTGGGAAAACGGGCTACCTAAGTATGATTCTCAATCAGAGACAACGATCGACACCTGCTTCTGATTGAGAACCATACTAGGCCAAACACATAGAAATATAACACACAGAACAAAACATAGAATAACAACATAGAATGCCCACCCCAACTCACGCCCTGACCAAACTAAAATAAAGACATAAAAAAGGAACTAAGGTCAGAACGTGACACTAATGGCTTGGGGGTAGAAGATGTTGAGGAGCCTTTTGGTCCTAGACTTGGTGCTCCGGTACCGCTTGCCATGTAGTAGCAGAGAAAACAGTCTATAACCTGGGTGACTGGAGTCTCTGACAATTTTATGTGCTTTCCTCTGACACTGCCTATTATATAGGTCCTGGATGGCAGGAAGCTTGGCCCCAGTGATGTACTGGGCCCTTCGTACTACCCTCTGTAGCGCCTTACGGTCAGATGCAGAGCAGTTGCCATACCAGGCGGTGATGTAACCGGTCAGGATGCTCTTGATTGTGCAGCTGTATAACCTTTTGAGGATCTGGGGGCCCATGCCAAATCTTTTCAGTCTAAATACAACGCAGAGACAGAGTACGAGAGGTCAAGAGGACGAGAAGTCAATAGAATTAACGATCAATGGAAATAGTGGTCTTTCTGTAATAGGGAATTATTGATCAATGGGTCAGAGACATGGGAGGAATTTGTCTATACAGTGAGTCTGAAATAGGTGTCATGACGTGGCCCTCTTTGGGTATAGCGTGCCTTCCCCCTCTCTCTCTCGCCTGCACCCAGGCTGCGCTCAGGTTGTAAATTCCTGGAGGAGACTCATTCAATTTAATTATTTAAATGGTCGAACATAGGTTCTTCCAATTAAATGAGACATCTTAAACTTTGCAATAGTAACCTAGATGAACCAACTTCCCAGGTTAATTTAAAGTTGAATTCCCAGATAGCCTATCCAGGTATGATTAATCATTATCATTGATTAATTCAATTTGCTTTTGCAAATTCATTCACGTCCAACTCCCACAGTACTGGTACAGTACTAATGGTTCATTAACGTCTATAAATATATTAAAATTGCCTTTGCAGCTCCCAACATATTCCAAAACCAGACCAGGAAAAATATTTTTCCTTTTAAATGTTCTATTAATGTGCAAGATATCAGAGGGGGTAGTCCCCACTCGCCCGCTTATTAGTGAACCTTCACCCATAAATGGATTGATCTCTGACCTCAGCAGCGATACCAACCCTAATTATGCCATTAGCGGAAAAACAGCAGACAACAACGCTTTCTTAAATCAACCATCGGGCGCAGGCCTCGTAAAGGTTCTTTCCAGTCTAGCCCTGATGTCTTGCCATCCGAAATTGGTATCGGTCCAAAACCACAGTGCACAATGGAAGCAAAAGCAGGTAATGGAAGACATAAAGGGACAGGTGGAGAGAACAGGGAAACCAATGATGCAGAAAAGGGAAAGATTCTGCTAGCTATGGAACTGCGCTTGAAAACTGAACAATTAAATGTAATTGCAAAAACTTATGACGATGAACAAGCACAAAATCTTCAACAAAATAGTCTTCTACAGGAACAACTCGATTTAGACAAAACCAAATACGATGATGTCCACACCAAACTAGATAAATCTGAAAAGTTATCTACAAACAGGCACGCTCAACTTGATAACATGCATGCAGTTTTGTTGAACGTTACTCAAAGTAACACGGCTCTACTCAAAACGCTGCAGACCAAAGACAATCAGTTAATGAACACAATGACAAAGTTGGATGACAAATCAGCAGAACTCATTGAAGTCGCTGACCAAATGAATGATGAGAAAACTCAGGTGATGAAGATGGAAATATTGATTTCTAAGCAAGCGGAAGAAATCTCATCACTGAATCTCTCGCTCCGTACTCAAGACCTCTATTTGCAAACCATGACAGATAAGTTTGAGACCGAAAGGAGCAAGTGCGACACTCACGTGTCCAGAATCAGTACTCTAAGCGCTCAAGTGGACTCTGCAATGCAGCAGAATACCACCTTTAGGTATCATCTGGAGGAAGTCCAGAATGGTCACGCTCTACAGCGTGACAACCCATCCAAGCAACCGGAGCCCTGTACTCACAGGAGTAAAGACGATAGGTTTCAGACCTTGCCTCCCTCATGTGTCCCTCAGTCTTCTCCTCTTGGCCATTCGGCACTGAGTAATATGGTGCCTCTTGGCCAACAACAACAAGGCTTGGTTTCTCCTCTTGGCCTTTCGGTCCCAATCTCCCCGCAGGATGAAGCCAACCCTCTCCGCCCGCTTGGCGCGGAATACCTTGACAAACTCGTCAAGAATTTCCCCACCTTTGACCCCATTCCAGGTCAGCCAAACGATACTGAGACGTTTCTAGCTGACATAGAGGATGCGTTGGATGGCTACCCGAATGCTACAGGTTCTGACAGGGTTTACCTGTTGAAGCGAATGTCGAATAGACACGTGACGAGGTTAATTTGTCTACAACAGCAACACGTGCTAAATGACTACGTTAAACTTGCCACAGCTTTGAAATTAGAATTCAGTAAACTCGCAAACACGATAGCTCACTGGCTAACACCGTCAAACAAGCTTGGAACGAACACCCACAAGCTTACTATCATAGGCTTCGTTCAGCTTACTTTGGCCTACTCACTGAAACAGGAATGGAAGAGCTGTTACCATTCAAACAAATGTTTCTGTCGAACATGTATCCCACCTTCATTACCTACTTGGGCCGTGCAGGCATCAAAAGTTCACAACGCTAAGAGCCCTGATCACTCGGTTTTGAAGTTTGACTAGGAGCACTCACTCCAGTTAGAGGGTGCATTATCAGGTATTGGAGCATTGAGAGATGTTGCACAACAACGGTTTCTACCACGAAACCATGATTCCAATAACCTCCGCGGTCAAAATAACTGTAACGTACGTCGCCATCAAAACGACTACCTCTACAATCGACCTGTTCGATACGTTCCTGCACCCAACCCACAAAAAGTGTCAGAGCACAAGGGTTACAAAGGGTAAAAGGATGATCAAAACGTAGACCAATGTTCTCCAGAAGTTCCATGATGAACAAAAGCGAGAACAATTTGAGAAAAGGGTAAAAGGACTAGACGGGGAATTACCGGACACCAGGTCCGCAGGAATAAACACCCATAGCAAGGACGTTAAAGTTCAAATTAATGATGCCAAATGTCACGTTCCTGATCTGTTTTCTGTTGTTTCTGTATGTGTTTAGTTGGTCAGGGCGTGAGTTGGGGTGGGCATTCTATGTTATGTGTTTCTATGTTGGGTTAAATGTGTTGCCTGATATGGTTCTCAATTAGAGGCAGGTGTTTGACGTTTCCTCTGATTGAGAACCATATTAAGGTAGGCTGTTCTCACTGTTTGTTTGTGGGTGATTGTTCCTGTGTCTGTGTCCGTTGCACCACACGGGACTGTTTCGTGGTTTCATTCGTTTGGTTAGTCTTTCCTGTTTGTGCGTTCTTCGTTATATGTAGTTCTCATGTTCAGGTCAGTCTACGTCGTTTGTTTGTTATTTTTGTAATTTTTTGTAATTATCAAGTGTAGTTTGTGTCAGTGTTCGTCTTGTCAAATAAATTCAGTATGTCTACATTCAACACTGCATTTTGGTCCGACCCTTACTCCTCCTCCTCGCCTGAGGAGGAGAACGACTTAGACAGCCGTTACACCAAAGACACGACATAGGATACTTGTTATTTGGCCATTGGCCTAGTTGTACTGCAAGGACTTCTAACTGGTCAACCACAGGCTAGGGCTGGGTGATAAAACTAGATCATGTCCCTTTGTTGTGTGGAGATATTCACAGGAGAGAATCACTGGAGAGCATCACTGAGGACAGGGGAGAATGACCATCTACTTCCCTGTATGATTTGTCCTCTTTGAATAAACCTATTTCCCCCCCTGATTTGCTTTGTTATAACTGTGTTATAATAACTGTGTAATAACTGTTACAACTGTCAATAACTGTGTTATTGACAGTTGTAACGCTATTCTAAGCAGAAAACACATAACCTTATTGGTCTTTCAACTCTTTCATGAGACCACATCACAGATCACATCCAGTCAATAAATTACACCTTGCTGCAGGGAGATGAGACCTCACCACAGTCAAATCACACTTTGCTGCAGGAAGACGAGACTCTCCCCCCTTCTCAGTCACATCTTCTGACCGACACCACTCCACACACACGCACGCACAAATACATGCACACACATTACACACAGCAGTGACACCTCTATAGCCTTGTGTGTTTGAAGTAATGTGTGTATTTACATAATGTAGTGTGTGATATGGATTGTTTGTGAGAGCATGCAGCTCCTGTCAGTGTGCTCATTGATGTGATCAACGGAGGATGTTGACAGAGAGAGAGAAAGAGAGAGAGAGGAACTCACACCGGGAAGTACAGAGATATAATAACCTCACACAGAGACTGTTACAATGCTAAACATAGCCCTTTATTGGTAACGCTAAGGTATCTCACCAGAATTGTTCTTCCACTAAAACATCGCAACACAGATCAGTCCTGTTGGTAATAGAATCAATCATCTGTACATACAAGCTGAATTGTTTAATTAGCTACAGGTACTGTAACTGCCAAAATAAAGGAAACACCAACATAAAGTGTCTTAATAGGGCGTTGGGCCACGAGCCAGAACAGATTCAATGCACCTTGGCATAGATTCTACTAGTCTCTGGAACTCTATTGGAGGGATGCGACACCATCTTCCATGAGAAATTCCATTATTTGGTGTTTTATTGATGGTGGTGGAAAACTTTTTCTCGGGCATTTGTTCTATTGGGTTGAGATCTGGTGACACACCCTTTAAATTCCCTATGATCCTTTAAGACCCCTCTTTCAAAGTCACTGAGATCTCTTCTTCTAGCCATGCTAGCCAAAATAATGGGCAAGTGGGGATTTTTATACATGACCCTAAGCATGATGGGATGTTAATTGCTTAATAATTAACTCATTAACTACACCTGTGTGGAAGCACCTGCTTTCAATATACTTTCTATCCCTCATTTACTCAAGTGTTTCCTTAATTTTTCCAGTTACATGTATGTTCCATGTGCCTCTGAACAACATCTGTGCACACAACGAATTGATAACCTTGAACAAAAGATATCTGCTGACAGATCCCAATGGTCAAATCTCCTCTCATTCCATTCCTTTCCTAGTAAGCTGTAGACATGGTCGGTTGTTCCATGTGGGAGCTTCCCCCCTTTCCACTCAGTAACCCTGCTCATTAACCCAGGCCCATAGCCATCCTCACTACCACAGCCAGAGAACAGCTGGCCATGACCAGATGGCCAGAGGGACATACATAAAGAGATTAATAGAATATGAATGTTTATTTAGATTTTCTCCATTCTGGAATTCTAAATTGACAACATCCCCCCCAATCAAAAATATACATTTTATTCCACTGTGACGACTCATTCTACATGATGCAACTGAACTGATGCAGCAGTCAATTAAGTATTTTCTCTAGTAACCATAAGGCTGTGTTTAGTGTTTCCTCTCTCATGTGACCCTCCCCACATTGTAACAATGAGTGTGCTGAAAGGAGCAAGCCTGCTGCTCCCAGCGTTCTCCTTCCAGCTGGCCAACCATGCAGGGGAAATACAAAAAGTTACACAGATGAGTGACCAAATCAGTGAATTTAGAGGAAAGAATTCTTATTGGAGAGACAATATTTCAAAAGCGAAGCATGCTCCATTGCCTCGGCTGTGCATGTTTCTAACAGAAAACATCATCAGTAAGTGTCCCACACAAGTGATGACTGCTCACCTCCAACGATTGGAAAAGTACTTTGGGACCTACTTCCCAATCCGTTTGACTGTGATGCTGGCTCAATTGACATGCCGTCACATGACATTCGGTCACATGACAGCTGATCGAGCTGTCATATGACCGAATGCATTCACGGGTCACTACGGAGGATTTCTGGTTCCTGATTCAAAGGGAATACCTTGCCGTCTCCCTCTGAGCATTAATGCCGCGTTCAAAACAACTGGGAACTCTGAAATCGGAAATGTCAGACTTCTGACTTCAGCACGTTCAAGACAACTGGGAACTCTGAAAAAAAACGAGCTCAGACTGGGAAAACTCGTTTTGAACGGCCATCCAACTCCGAATTCCAACTCGAGAACTCGGGCCTCTTTCTAGAGCTTCGACTTTGCGACCTGAAGATCGCTGACATTATGATTTACCTTGTATTTTTCAGAGTTCCCAGTTGTCTTGAAAGCACTATCAGTGCTCTCATCTGCATTAAAACCAAATATCGATCCAGGCTGGATGTGACAGCAGAGATCAGGTGTGCACTGTCGACCATACCCCCTGACTTTGATGAAGCTCCGACGTGACATTTATCAAGCACTCCCATCTCATTAGTGTTGGTGAGATGAGATACGTTAAGTCAGACTAATTTGCAATCGACTGTCATAGCCCCATATTAAAAAGTTAACATTGGCTGTTAATTACATAATTTTTTTCACATGATTGGGGTTTCGAGAATTTTCAAATATCAAAATTGGGTTGTGGGCCAAAAAAGTTTTGGAACGCCTGGGTTAGGGTTAGCTAACATGGTAAGTAGTTGCAGAGTAGGTAAAAGGTAGTAGTTGCAAAGTTGCTAAAATGTTAAAGTTGTTTGTGATGACATTCGAACACGTAACCTCTGGGTTTTAGATGTTTTTGCCTAAAGTAACCTTGTGTCTTATGTAACCATACCAAACGTAACATATCTCATGCATTTGAGTGTCCCCGATTTACATTTACTATGTTACGTCTAGCGTATTAGACCAGGCTGTGCTGGCCCACAGAAAGAAATCATGCTTCACACTCTTTCCTCCCTTTCTTTTCCTCTACAATGAACGGAGGGAGAGTTATCCCTACGCTTTCTCACACACACACACACACACACACACACACACACACACACACACACACACACACACACACACACACACACACACACACACACACACACACACACACACACACTCACTCACTTGAGAGCGGGGATGGTTCCGAGGACTCAGAGATCAAGACAGTATTTTCCCCCAGGCTGGTAGCTATAAGTGCGCTCATGCTCAACAACATGTAATTCAACCATGAGACTGAATGAGTATCAAACAGAATACTGCTTAGCTCATGGGTCTTATAGCTGTTGCCTTTTGCTGTGTAATAAATGTTATGTAATATTGGATGAAATACTTGTTAGATACATAAATAATAATAAACAAATTATATAAGAATAAATTAGACAGACGCAGTTAGTTCACTGGGACAGGGCAGTATCAATTTCCTAATCATTCTCTCGGTCTCTCGTGTCAACAACTTCTTTGTGTGATTTGCTCCCGTTTATGTGACACAATATGTCCCTTTTAAAAACATATGGTCATAGAGCTGTAATATGTTAGAATGGACAGCTGACGTCTGGGAGCACAGCCAAAGATAATCTTCATAAAATAGAGCCCTCACTGGTGGAGAATACAGATTAGTTGCAGGTTATATCAGTTAATGGGGGGCAGGATAGAGGCCAGCGGGAATGGAGGAGAGGGGTTAGCATGCTCCTAAGATGGCTGTGTGGGTGGCAGGGATGGTGTAGGGGCCTAGGGACACAAATCCCAGGTTTAGATTGGAACATGAAGTGGGATGAAGTTGTTACATTCAAATCACCATTTGCACACCATCCCTCGTTCTCTCAGACACTCACTTTGACTTATGTCTACTCCTGCGTCATACCTGTACTCTGTCTGAATCTATATAGTTTATATAGTCAACACTTCAGTTTAGAGCCAGCTTAAAGAGATACACAGGGAGTACATCCCTCTCTCACTGTGGAAATGTGCAAAAACTGGAACGATTGACTTCAATCCAACAGGACCACAGTAAGTCTCCACATCTTAACAACAGAAACAGCTTTACCTTTTCTTCTCCAAAACCAATATTTTTGGCGTCGGTTCATTTTCAGTATCCAAAGTCAACGCCTTATCTTTAGAGAACACCTTTCAAAATCTTTCATTTTCATACCCTGTAGGCTCTATACTAGGGTGACATCACATGGCCTTGGGGGTCCCCTGCATCCTTTGATGAATGTCACTGTGTCCAACATGGTGTGTCCTACTCCTGTAACTCCCAGGTCCCCTCCTAAAGGTCACCTACCCGAGGAGATGCGGCGGCGCAGCGTTGGGGACCTGCGGTAGCCACTGGCCAGGCAGTCCATCCTGTCTCCCTGTCCGGTCGGTAGGGCTTACAACTGGAGCAGGTCGCTGGGCGCAGTCAGGCAGAGAAGGACAGAATGAGGAATACAGAGCCAGAAAACCAGAGAGGCAAGGAAAGTGCATCTGACACTGGGACTGAGGCCCCACTTCCTGCATGTGAATGGTTGCCCAAAATACACCTTCCTCTCTACCTCGCCCTCTCCCTCTTTCTCCACCAGCTGAACAATGGATGGGGCTATGGAGCTCCCTGTGCTGGGGTGAGCTGGAGAGAGAGTTGGGGGGAAGCAGTAGTAGGCCTATATGAAGGATGGGGTGCTCTCCGTTTCCCTGTAAGTTCCTCTGTCCAGAGTGAGATGTGTCTGTGTCTCTCCCTACGCTCCTCTGCCGAGCTCTAAGACTGTGGACTGGACCAGAGAGCTGAGTCAGCTCAGAGGAGCCTCAGAGCAGCACGCTGTCAGCCAGGCGGGAAACAACACACCAGTCAGGAAGCACCGGCAGTTGCATGGAAAGAAAAACAGGAACTGTGACTGAGCCAGCTAACCAGTTACCTTTTGGCAAGAATGGGTTTGGGCTGGTGTTGCTTCAGTGGGCTTTAGGAGTGTACAGTCTCTTTAGTATCGTACCCTCTCCTTTCTGTTGGGTCTATGGGCTCACTGACTGATGGATTTGGGGTTTCCCTTGCCTCAAACCAGGGGAGTGGCTTTGACAGCTAATTGTATGAGGGGTCAGGAAGCTTTCCGGTTGAAAGAAACAACAACATTAAATAGGACTGGTGTTGGAAAACTCAGTGGCGTTGAACACGTGGGTGTGCTGACTGAAACAAACAGAGAACCCCTTGGGCAGGTGGTGGGGGGACAACTGCAGGAAGTGTGTCACCAGACCCTTCCCCTCCCTCCAGCCCAGACAAACTCATACACACATTTCTGTACAAACACACTCAAATAATCCCCTTCCCTTCACCTCCTCATTGTTTTCCCCATGGGCCTGGGGAAGGAATGCCCCGTCTTCCCAGAATGAGAACGGTAGGGTGTGTGTGTATGTGTGTGTGTGTGTGTGTGTGTGTGTGTGTGTGTGTGTGTGGTGGGGTACTCCTTCACACCTGGGAAAAGGGTGAGTGGCCTTGACTCCTACTTTTCCCACCACTAAACGTATTGCCCACTATGCTGGAGAAAAACACTTCTGGCAAACACGTCTGATAATAGTAGAGTCCTCCTATCAAATTGACCATTCACATCCTGGGTAAAGAAACACACGGCTGAGGCTGCACTGTCAACTTCTCTTTATCTGTAGAAAACCAGTCATTGGCCAGATAGGAGGGGTATAATGCAATAACAGAGGATCATTTCATATGAACATAAGGTAAACCAAACCATGGGAACCTATCTTTTTCCATAACATCTAATAGAACAAAGAGGGGCAACGTTATCATTGTATGTTATCAAAACCGGAGAGGGATTTTTTTGGCCCCCCCACAGTTTTTCATAAACAAAAATAAAATAAAAATAGTTTTTGGTCAAGAGACTGTAAAATCACCAGGAATTCAGCTACAAATTAGTTTCATTTAAGAAATATGTTCAAGTATTCCCACAAATAAAAAAAAGACAAAAAATAGACAAATAAGAATGTGTTCTTAACTGACTTGCCTAGTTAAATAAAGGTAAAATAAAATTAAAATATGTGATCGTGTCTCAATGTAATTAAGGTATTAAATTATTGTTATTTTGAAATACAATTTATTTTTGAGCTTAGTTGTGGTCAATTTGCTGTGTACAAATTATTAGAATTATGTTCCGGCCCCCCGACCATGCGCTCCGACAAATCCCTCGGGCTGAATCTAGTTGCCTACCCCTGACCTAGTGGTTGCAGACTCACCAATCCCTTCCACTGGTATTAATCAAAAGCATTTTATCAGAGACATTTTAGTGAGCATTCACTGCTATCTAGTGGAGTTGTTGGGAACTGGAATCATTCATTACACCACAGTTCAAAATAGGGGTACGGGTGTGTAGACTAAAACCCTCTGAGGAATATTGAACGAGCTATATTACCCAGTTCCTGCTATGTGAGGAACACACCCACCTACTTCACTGTGATTATATATTCCCAGAGGGAAGGAGGGAGGGCTTCTCGGCATACCAATAATGTGAAATAATAGGGGTTGACATGATTTTTCGATGACATCCTCTGTCCCCCATACATACAAAATCTGTAAAGTCCCTCAGTCAAGTATTGCGTTTCAAGCACAGATTCAACTACAAAGGCCAGGGAGCTTTTCGAAAGCCTCACAAAGAAGGAATGTGATTGGTAGATGGGTAACAATAACAAATCAGCATTGTCAAGTTAATAATTATGCTGTGGATGATGTATTAAACCACACCAAAAAATATTTTTGCTATCTCAGATTGTTCTGCCAACAATATACTCTACAACTACAGTACATCACATTTCCAGAGTGGGCTCTCTGCTACTTTTTAAGCTATGATACATGAGCACCACCAACACAGTGAATGGGAAAATGGATTCAAAGGGAACTCCCTCTGTTGGTGATTTGCTGAATGTACTGTACAATCTGTTGGGTTCTAATTTTGAGTAAATAACTCACGGACACTAGAGAAGTTTAACCAAGTTGAATTCTTCCCAAAGGGTCGATACAGCTGTAATTCAGACAAAAAACATTTCACACAAGCACTGATATTTAACCCTTTCTCCTAGGCTGAGTTTCCTCCACAACCGAACAGCCAATGCATCTCTGTTGCTAGACAGAACCTTAGTGATATCTGTTCTACCTCACTTCATCTAACCTGACCTCTAACCCAAAGTGCTCACTCCTCCGCAACTCAAGGCTGTCATGGTGATTGATACCAGACTGTGTCTCTTCTCCTCACAGAGGATCCCTGATGGCTAACAATAACATATCCTGACATAATGTAAACGTTATACATGACCCTCTCTCCCTCAGTGACATATCCTGACATAATGTAAACGTTATACATGACCCTCTCTCCCTCAGTGACATATCCTGACATAATGTAAACGTTATACATGACCCTCTCTCCCTCAGTGACATATCCTGACATAATGTAAACGTTATACATTACCCTCTCTCCCTCAGTGACATTGTTAGTTTATAAGATCTCCACCCGTCTCCCCTTATCAATGCCTGCCACATGTAATCGCTTCCCTGTACTCAACACATTCCAAGCTTAGCTGCACCCACTATATACCTTCCTCCTATAACCCTTAACTTCTGGTGGAGACCCTCTAAACCTTAGCACTCCATCAGTGACATGAATAAGTATATTTTCATATTCTCAGAACCCAACAAATCCTAAAGGAGGGTTGTGATTGGTTAATTACCTATAATGTAAGTTTCTATGTATAAAATGGGTCATATCTCAAAAAGTAATAGAGAGCCAACTCTGGAAATGTAACTTGTTTGAAGAGTATATTGTTCCTAACAATATGTTTAAAAAAATATTTAAAAATAAAGCTAAATCAGAAAGGGTACCTTTGAGATATTAATAATAATATTTATAATTTTGAATAAATGAGAAAAGATTAAAAAAATTATCCAGAATATAGGCCTAGTCCTTATTATAGGACACACTATAAGGAGTACAATGACACCAATATGTTGTCTGTACGGTTCACGGATCATAGGGTTTTACAGGAGACATGTATAGTTCTAAAAAGGGCCTAAAATGGCCAGTTTCATCATGATTTTCACAAAAAAATACATATACAAATGTAAAAAGCATATCATACATCCTTCCTCTCAATGAAGTGTGGAAATTACCAGAGCAATCTGAGACACGGCAAATGAAAACACTTTTTGGCCTAAATAAAGCCTTATGTTTGGTGCAAATCCAACACAACTACAGGAGGTTGGTGACACCTTCACTGTGGATGATGGGCTCATGGTAATGGCTGGAGCACAATTGGTGGACTGGTATCAAATACATCAAATACATGGTTTCCAGGTGTTTTATGCCATTCCATTTGCTCCGTTCCAGCTATTATTATGAGCCGTCCTCCCCTCAGCAGCCTCCACTGAACACAACACTTCACTGAGTAACTGCCTCTTCATTTTCCAGCATGGTGGTGGATGCATCATGGTGTGGTGCTTGACATTGGGCAAAGACAGGGTTTTTTCTTCCACTTTTTAATTTGTTTTTAAAAAATAAATGTTTTTACCCCTTTTTCGTGGTATCCAATTAGTAGTTACAGTAGTGTCTCAACACTGCAACTCCCGTACGGTCTCGGGAGAGGCGAAGGTCGACAGCCATGCGTCCTCCGATAAACAACCCACCAAGCCACACTGCTTCTTGACACAATCCCCACTTAACCTGGAAGCCAGCCACACCAATGTGTCGGAGGAACCGCATCAGCGTGCACTGCACCCGGCCCGCCACAGGAGTCGCTAGAGCGCGATGGGACAAGGACATCCCTACAGCCAAGCCCTTCCCTAACCCGGACGATGCTGGGCCAATTGTTTGCTGCCCCATGGGTCTCCCGGTCATGGCCGGCTGCGACACAGCCTAGACTCGAACCAGGATCTCTAGTGGCACAGCTAGCAACTGCGATGCAGTGCCTTAGACCACTGCGCCACTCAGAAGGTAGGAGTTTTTTCTTCCACTTTGACATTACAGAGTATTTTGTGTAGATCAATGACAAAATAAAATCACAATTAAATTAATTTCAACCCCACTTTGTAACGTAACAAAATGTGAAAAAAATCCAAGTAGGGTGAATACTGATACCCACTGTACCTGTATCTTCCATAGAGATGCACTGTTACATTCCAAGAGTTACAATATTGATAGTCATAGCTTCATGCCAAAACTTGAATCGCATATAAAATCGAAATCACATTGAGACTTGGATGGATGAAATTAATGCATTCAATTATTATTAAGAGAACACTCCAATAAACATTCATTATTATTAAGAGAACACTCCAATAAACATTCATTATTATTAAGAGAACACTCCAATAAACATTCATTATTATTAAGAGAGCACTTCAATAAACATTCATTATTATTAAGAGAACACTCCAATAAACATTCATTATTATTAAGAGAACACTCCAATAAACATTCATTATTATTAAGAGAACACTCCAATAAACATTCATTATTATTAAGAGAACACTCCAATAAACATTCATTATTATTAAGAGAACACTCCAATAAACATTCATTATTATTAAGAGAACACTCCAATAAACATTCATTATTATTAAGAGAACACTCCAATAAACATTCATTATTATTAAGAGAACACTCCAATAAACATTCATTATTATTAAGAGAACACTCCAATAAACATTCATTATTATTAAGAGAACACTCCAATAAACATTCATTATTATTAAGAGAACACTCCAATAAACATTCATTATTATTAAGAGAACACTCCAATAAACATTCAATTATTATTAAGCGAACACTCCAATAAACATTCATTATTATTAGGAGAACACTCCAATAAACATTCATTATTATTAAGAGAACACTCCAATAAACATTCATTATTATTAAGAGAACACTCCAATAAACATTCAATTATTATTTAGCGAACACTCCAATAAACATTCATTATTATTAAGAGAACACTCCAATAAACATTCATTATTATTAAGAGAACACTCCAATAAACATTCATTATTATTAAGAGAGCACTTCAATAAACATTCAATTATTATTAAACTTCTTGTCAATAGGGGGAGCTGTTAGCACTATGTAATCTTGACGTTCCCAAATTAAACTGCCTCGTACTCAATTCTTGCTCGTACAATATGCATATTATTATTACTATTGGATAGAAAACACTCTCCAGTTTCTAAAACCGTTTGAATTATGTCTGTGAGTGAAACAGAACTGGACTTAGAGCAATTTCCCTATGTGGATATGAGAATGCAGAATTTTCCAGCCTGCTCTCAGACCTGTGTATAACTCTGCCTGTCTTCTATTGGTTGAGATGCACTGCATACGCCTTCCCCTGGGTGTCAGCGAATAGAGGGTCTTGAAATAGAGTCTCTAGGCAGATCTGAAAGTCTATAAATTGATTGGAATCGAAGTGTCCCCTCTTTTGACTCTTCGCTCTGACGCAGGGAGGATCTTGGCATGTCGTGTTAGAAGCTTCTGTTTTAGCTCCTAGATATATCCGGCTCTGTTTTTATTCGATATAGGCTTTAAAGACATCATAATCTTGTTATTTTAAACCAAGTTATATCAGTTTATGTCAGTATATTGCGATTTTCGGGTATTTCATTTTCTGGCATTGTAGGAAGTTGGGTATCTCTCTCTCGCATGCTATTGTTTACTGCTAATTGCAACGTGGAAGACGACTTTCTCCAACCTAGCAACGATTCTTTTGGACAAATGACACCTATCCAAAGATTCTGATGAGAGTTCATCAAAAAGTAAGAACTATTTATGCTGATAATTCATTGTTCTGTTGAAAAAAGTCAAATGCATAAGACGCCATTACTTGCAGTGTAGCCTTGCTTTATCGCACGCTGTATTTTGAAGTAACGTTAATTTTAAAAATGTAACCCAGCGATTGCATTAAGAACTAATTTGTCTTTCATTTCCTGTCCAACCTGTATTTTTTAGTCAAGTTTTGGAATAGTTACTGATTAGAATAGGTGCCTCTTCAAAGATTTCTCCTGACATTTTCTGGGCAGCTTTGCTACTTTTCTCATTGTATAACCACGATTTGTGGCACTAAATATGCACATTTTTGAACAAACTCTATATGCATTGTGTAATATGATGTTACAGGACTGACATCTGAAGAATTCTGAGAAGGTAAGTGAAAAAATTAATATATTTTGGTGGTTTATACGTTATCGCTATTTTTGCCTTGAATCAATGCGGGTGTGATGTTTGCTATTGTGGTAAGCTAATATAACGCTATATTGTGTTTTCGCTGTAAAACACTTAGAAAATCTGAAATATTGTCTGGATTCACAAGATCTGTGTCTTTCATCTGCTGTACGCTGTGTATTTTTAAGAAATGTTTTATGATGAGTAATTAGCTAATACACGATGGTCTCTGTAGTTATTCTAGTCGCTTTGGTGAGAGTTGTGATGGTGGCTGCAATGGTAAACTCTGATTTATACCTGAAATATGCAAATTTTTCTAACAAAACATATGCTATTCAATAAATATGTTATCAGACTGTCATCTGATGAGGTTGTTTCTTGGTTAGTGGCTATTTATATCTTTATTTGGTCGAATTTGTGATAGCTACTGATGGAGTAAAAAAATGGTGGAGTAAAGAAGTGGTGTCTTTTGCTAACGTGGTTAGCTAATATATTTACATATTGTGTCTTCCCTGTAAAACATTTTAAAAATCAGAAATGATGGCTTGATTCACAAGATGTGTATCTTTCATTTGGTGTCTTGGACTTGTGATTTAATGATATTTAGACTATTTACTTGTGACGCTATGCTAGCCTATGCTAGTCAGCTTTTTTACTGGTGGGGGTGCTCCCGGACGCGGGTTTCTGAGGAAGTAGAGGTTAAGAGAACACTCCAATAAACATTCAATTATTATTAAGAGAACACTCCAATAAACATTCATTTATTATTAAGAGAACCCTCCAATAAACATTCAATTATTATAAAGAGAACACTCCAATAAACATTCAATTATTATTAAGAGAACACTCCAATAAACATTCAATTATTATTAAGAGAACATTCCAATAAACATTCATTTATTATTAAGAGAACACTCCAATAAACATTCAATTATTATTAAGAGAACACTCCAATAAACATTCATTTATTATTAAGAGAACACTCCAATAAACATTCATTGACTTTGTGGCAACAAAAAAAAACATTTGACATTGGGTGAATATCTTGAACTTAAAGCATGTGATGAAGATCAATGTAGTCTGGCTTTGACTCGAACCTCATGATATGGGCTATCAGGGGTTTATACACAGTCACATGCTCATACCAAAGCAGGAGCGCAGAGAGAAAACACAAAAAGCACAGAAAGCACCGAGAGCATTAGCATAGTAACCAATACTATAGCATGTTCAATAGTGCCTCCGTGGGGAAACCTGAAAACCTCTGGTTCCTCATTCTGACAAACCAATGCATACATTAGTCTATGCAGAAAGATTCAGCTGCAGGAAGGCTGTCACTGTAATTCATGGCTAACAATGAATGAGGTGGTAATAACCCATGTTTATGGCATGCCAATTTAACAGACTATAATAAAGCTCTTATATTTATAATGAACTGAGTGAGTTGTGCAACACAAGGGGTTGAGAGTGAGTTAAAGCTAGTTGAGAGAGAGAGGGCTCAGCTCAGCGCAACAACCACCACAATAACAATACACCACAGAGCCATTGATGCATCCAGCCCAGCTATGCTATCCCAGGGTGCCCTGCTCCTTCCCAGGGCAAAGGGAACACAAACAGAACCTTTGTTAAGGCCCCAGAGGATGGCCTCATACTAAGACCAGGCAACCAGACAACACTTTTAGATCCAGCTACTTGCTGTCTGTGGTTAATGAGGGAAATTTCACTCAGCAAGCAGAACAATTCCTAAGATGCTAACAAACAAAAGTGCGGTGCAGGTGTTAAACTGACACGTTATAGCGTGATGGCTGGAGATGTTGGACATACACACAAAATCAGTCTTTGGACCGTATGGGGAAGAGTGTGTTTACAGGAACCACGGGGATGCATATCTCAGAGGAGTTAAACTGCAGGGGGATCCAGCACATCACATGGTCATATGGTGAATCAAATCAAATGTGATTGGTCACATGCACCAAATACAACAGGTGTAAACCTTACAGTGGAATTCTTGCTTACAAGCCTTTAACCAACAATGCAGTTTTAAGAAAGGTGTTAAGTAAAAAATAGATAAGTAAAAAATAACAATTAAAGAGCAGCAGTAAAATAACAGTAGCGAGTTTACTTTCTTCTCCAACACTTTGTTTTTGCATTATTTAAACCAAATTGAACATGTTTCATTATTTATTTGAGGCTAAATAGATTTTATTGATGTATTATATTAAGTTAAAATAAGTGTTCATTCAGTATTGTTGTAATTGTCATTATTACAAATAAATAAAAAATTAATCGGCTGATTAATCGGTATCGGCTTGTTTTGGTCCTCCAATAATCGGTATCGGTATCGGCACTGAAAAATCATAATCGGTGGACCTCTAATACAGGGAGTACCGGTACAGAGTCAATGTGTGGGGGCACAGGTTAGTCGAGGTATTTGAGGTAATATGTACATGTAGGTAGAGTTAAAGTGACTATGCATAGATAATAAACAGACAGTAGTAGCAGCGTAAAGGGGACGACGAAAATGCAAATAGTCTGGGTAGCAATTTGATTAGATGTGCAGGAGTCTTATGGCTTGGGGGTAGAAGCTGTTAACTTCTACTTCATCACAATCCCGGATCCGGGAGCACCCCCATCCGTAAAAAAGCTGACTAGCATAGCCTAGCATAGCGTCACAAGTAAATACTAGCATCTAAATATCATTAAATCACAAGTCCAAGACACCAGATGAAAGACACACATCTTGTGAATCCAGCCATCATTTCTGATTTTTAAAATGTTTTACAGGGAAGACACAATATGTAAATCTATTAGCTAACCATGATAGCAAAAGACACAACTTTTTTTCCCACCATTTTTTTCCTGCATAGGCAGCTATCACAATTTCGACCAAATAAAGATATAAATAGCCACTTACCAAGAAACAACTTCATCAGATGACAGTCTGATAACATATTTATTGTATAGCATATGTTTTGTTAGACAAATGTGCATATTTCAGGTATAAATCATAGTTTACCATTGCAGCCACCATCACAACTCTCACCAAAGCAACTAGAATAACTACAGAGACCAACGTGAATTACCTAAATACTCATCATAAAACATTTATGAAAAATACACAGCGTACAGCAGATGAAAGACAAAGATCTTGTGAATCCAGCCAATATTTCAGATTTTTTAAGTGTTTTACAGCGAAAACACAATATAGCATTATATTAGCTTACTACAATAGCCAACCACACAACAGCATTGATTCAAGCCAACAATAGCGATAACGAATAAACCAGCAAAAGATATTAATTTTTTCACTAACCTTCTCAAACTTCTTCAGATGACAGTCCTATAACATCATATTACACAATACATATAGAGTTTGTTCGAAAATGTGCATATTTAGTGGCACAAATCGTGGTTATACAATGAGAATAGTAGCCAAGCTGCCAACAATATGTCGGGAGAAATCTTGGGAGAGGCACCTAATCTAATAAGTAACTAAATTTAAACTTGACTAAAAAATACAGGTTGGACAGCAAATTAAAGATAAATTAGTTCTTAATGCAATCGCTGTGTTAGATTAGACAGGTTGAAATTGTCAGTGAAGACACTTGCCAGTTGGTCAGCACATGCTCGGAGTACACGTCCTGGTAATCCGTCTGGCCCTGTGGCCTTGTGAATGTTGACCTGTTTAAAGGTCTTACTCAAACCAGCTACAGAGCGCGTGATCACACTGTCGTCCGGAACAGCTGATGCTCTCATGCATGCTTCAGTGTTGCTTGCCTCGAAGCGAGCATAGAAGTCATTTAGCTCGTCTGATAGGCTTGTGTCACTGGGCAGCTCGCGGCTGTGCTTCCCTTTGTAGTCTGTAATAGTTTGCAAGCCCTACCACATCCAACGAGTATCGGAGCCGGTGTAGTACGATTCAATCTTAGTCCTGTATTAACACTTTGCCTGTTTGATGGTTTGTCGGCTGGCATAGCGGGATTTCTTATAAGCTTCGGGGTTAGAGTCCCGCTCCTTGAAAGCGGCAGCTCTACCTTTTAACTCGGTGCAAATGTTGCCTGTAATCCATGGCTTCTGGTTGGGGTATGTACGTACAGTCACTGTGGGGACGACGTCATCGATGCACTTATTGATGTAGCCAGTGACTGATGTGGTGTACTCCATAATGCCATCGGAAGAATGCCGTAACATATTCCAGTCTGTGCTAGGAAAACAGTCCTGTAGCTTAGCATATAATTATAAACGATGTGCATTGTGAAAAGTAATGTCAAATTGCTTATAACACCACAAATATGCCCAATTGTTCTTATTTTTGGAAGAATCTTTTAGGCAGTGATTGTGTAATAAATTAGTCATATAAGTGTAATAAGGTATTTGTACTGTGCTGGATTAATAATAATATTTGTAATTTTTTATAAATTCATATGAAGAAAAAAAATCTCCAGAATATAGACATAGTCCTTATTTTAGAGCACACTATAAGGACTATAATGACACCAAGATGTTGTCTGTACGGTTCACGGATCATATGGTCTGACAGGTGGCATGTATAGTTCTAAAAAGGGCCACTTTCATCATGATTTTCACACAATTGTTTTTTATATAAATGTAAAAATCATATCAAACATCCTTCTGCCTCCCGGGTTACGCAGTGGTCTAGGGCACTGCATCGCAGCGCCAGCTGTGCCACCAGAGTCTCTGGGTTCGCGCCCAGGCTCTGTCGCAGCCGGCCGCAACCGGGGGGTCCGTGGGGCGACGCACAATTGGCTTAGCGTCGTCCAGGTTAGGGAGGGTTTGGCCGGTAGGGATATCCTTGTCTAATCGCGCTCCAGTGACTCCTGTGGCGGGCCGGGCGCAGTGCGCGCTAGCCAAGGGGGGCGGGTGCACAGTGTTTCCTCCGACACATTGGTGCGGCTGGCTTCCGGGTTGGAGGCGCGCTGTGTTAAGAAGCAGTGCGGCTTGGTTGGGTTGTGCTTCGGAGGACGCATGACTTTCGACCTTCGTCTCTCCCGAGCCCGTACGGGAGTTGTAGCGATGAGACAGATAGTAATTTCTAGCGATTGGATACCACGAAAATTGGGGAGAAAAGGGGATAAAAAAAATAATTTAATAATAAAAAAAAACATCCTTCCTCTCAATGAAGTGTCTATGTGAGAATTGCCATAATAATCTGAGATACCCAAAATATTTGTTCAGCTTGCTCTGGCGTGGAATCGCCCTATACCTATGACCTGCAGGTGACTGCAGGTCAGAGGAGAAGACGCTTGAGGATGACTCATGACTGATCACATGGTGTCTCTGAACTCTACAGTATTACCTCACCTCTTATAGAGTCTGCTGCTGGCTCACCCCACTTGATTTAATGACATCTAATATGTCTATTTCCGTTAGTACGAACTCAGCCTTAAAGGGTCACCTCATCAATCTATCCTGGAGGTGACATTGCCCAAAGGCAAAGTTTTCACCAAACAGCAGGTACGTAGGCTATAGTTGGCTCTGCTTTCAATAAAATATTTGCAATGCTCCATGTTGTTTGCACAACCACATTTAATCTCCCCAGGACGGGGAGAGACAAGACTGGGCCATGTAAGTGTTCCACCCCTCTCTCTCTGTAGCATGCCTAGGCACAGGCTGGACAGACTCTCAGTAACAACAGAAAGAAGGAACACTAGTCAAGGGGTTGAAATAGAAAAATATTTGAGGCATTAAGGAAATTACATAACAGGTTAAGACATGTCTGCAACCTTCCACCTCGTACATATCTGTTCAGCAGTCTAATGCAATGCAATCCCCTCTCTGTACAAACACATACTACAGGTGTGTTGGCCATTCCATACTTTCACAATAGCTCAATAGCCTAGCCCAAGATTATGGCAACAATTTATGTTCACCCAATGACTAGGTTATGTTCACCCAATGACTGGAGGCTCCTGTCTCAGCCTCCAGTAATTATGCTGCAATAGTTTATGTGTCGGGGGGCTAGGTTCAGACTGCTATATCTGGAGTATTTCTCCTGTGTTATCCGGTGTCCTGTGTGAAGTTAAGTATGCTCCCTCTAACTCTCTCTCTCTCTCTGAGAACCTGAGCCCTAGGACCATGCCTCAGGACTACCTGGCCTGATGACTCCTTGCTGTCCCCAGTCCACCTGGCCGTGCTCCTGCTCCAGTTTCAACTTTTCTGCCTACGGCTATGGAACCCTGACCTGTTCACCGGACATGCTATCTTGTCATGGACCTGCTGTTTTCTCTCTCTCTACCGCACCTGCTGTCTCTAACTCTGAATGATCGGCTATGAAAAGCCAACTGACATTTACTCCTGAGGTGCTGACCTGTTGCATCCTCTACAACCACTGTGATTATTATTATTTGACCCTGCTGGTGTAACCGATGTGAAATGGCTAGCTAGTTAGCGGTGGTATGCGCTAATAACGTTTCAATCGGTGACGTCACTCGCTTTGAGACCTTGAAGAAGTGGTTCCCCTTGCTCTGCAAGGGCCGCGGCTTTTGTGGAGCGATGGGTAACGATGCTTCGTGGGTGACTGTTGTTGATGTGTGCAGAGGGTCCCTGGTTCGCGCCCGGGTCGGGGCGAGGGTTCGGACAACATTTTTACTGTTACACTGGTCATCTATGAACGTTTGAACATCTTGGCCATGTACTGTTATAATCTCCACCCGGCACAGCCAGAAGAGGACTGGCCACCCCTCAGAGCCTGGTTTCTTCCTAGGTTCCTGCCTTTCTAGGGAGTTTTTCTTAGCCACTGAGCTTCTACATCTGCATTGCTTGCTGTTTGGGGTTTTAGGTTGGGTTTCTGTACAGCACTTTGTGACATCGACTGATGTAAAAAGGGCTTTATAAATACATTTGATTGATTGATGATGTGCAAGGTATGTGAAACAGTACATACAACTACAGTAACACGATGAGATTGTTAAAGTAATAGTGTGGACAGTGAAGCCAGGCAACAGAATCTCTTTTAGTTTCTATGTGCACATGCACAAAAGTAAAAAATGATCACTGTGATGGAATAGCCAAAAGCAAACCCTACCATTTCACAGTATCAAGGCACTACTACACAGGTTATTAGACATGTTACACAACATATTACACTCACTGTACCCAATGTTGAGGATCTGAGTTTTATGTTTTTTGGCCGTTTGAGCGAAACACGTCACTACCAGCTACGCACCGCCATCGGTCCGGCAGTCACTCACCTGAATATTCCTCATGCTCCATGTCGGATTCGACAAAAGTTCGGGGTTTCCTCCGGAAGGCGACCCGTCTGAAGTCGTCCATGTCCTTATCCTCCGCTGTCCGTTCCAACATCGAAAACGATTTATAGAGTGAGTAGCTCAATCGGGTAGTCGAGCATACTCGAGCACTAAAATGCACAATTAGCATTCAACATATTAGGCTACAGTTCATTTCATTCCATGTCAAACAATATTCCAACTAATCATCGACAGCAAAATGAAACAAACGTGTTGAAGGTGTTACTGGCAAGTACACATATATTTTCCCAGATAGTCATCAACGTTTATTGTGGCTAAGTCCAAAGTCAATGCGCTGGTGCGTCCGCTCTGCGCTCCCCTAAATCATCATGATCCGTTTATCTCTGTACAATCACTTTGAAGCAGACTATTCCAAACCCCGCCCTGTTTCACTGTTGCAGACTGTATCCGTTGCTCTGATTGGAGGAGGAACCCCCCCCCATCCCCGTTCGAAATGGAACAAGATAGTGATCAATAGGCTATTATTACGATATGAATATCGTGTTGGTTGTAGGAAAACAATAGATTACAGAGAGAACGTACTACTTCCTTGAATAGCTGAAAGGTGTTTTGCACACAATCTAATGTAAAATAATGACAGGTTGTGCTGTGCCTGTGGTACTGATTGTAATAAACATCCATAATGATAACGTAACATTTCCAAATAAATGGAAACTGTTATGAAATGGATGACATACATAAGGTTATTAGGACCATCATACTTGAGAAAAAATACTCAGCCAATACAGTCCATATTACTCCAAGACAGTTGTTTTTATTTGATATTGAAGTCGATGTTACACTGTTCTAAATGGAGTAAAAATTATTAACAAGAAACCCAATACAGTATATTGCTGCCTTTTAATTCCTTTTTTCTTTATTGATTAGTGTCTCTGACGTCAGGGCACTGTACTGTATCGCCATCTTCCAATGATGAAGGAACTTGTGCAACAACCAAGGGAGTTGACAAAATGTTCTCCAGACACCAGTCACTAGACTAGCTTTGGACCTCACTCCTCTTCTTCATCTTCTTCTGTTCCACCCAAGGTTTCATAATACAGCATGCACACATGCTTTCACCAGCACTAACTGTGTGGATTCTAAGGGTGATTGTCCTTTGTGGTCACAGTATACACATGTCTCACCAGAATAAACCCAATTAAGTTCAATAAATCCACCCACATTTGTGAATGAATGAATACAGAACTGTAAGAATCTATCACAATGCGTCTGGCTCCAATCCATAAGGAACTAGGTGTTCAGATTCCCCTTCAATTAAGCCGACTAGTCAAACATAAGACATAATCATTACTATCGACTCAAAGGAAAGAGAAAGAGATACAGTGGACGGGAATCAGGCAACTCAAACATTAGTTACCTCATCAACTCAAACACACGGTTTGTTCTGGGCTCTTCTTGCATTAATGTTTCAACTAGGTTAGCCAGATCATCAAAGCTTTATACAAATTGATCTGAAGGTGTAAGCGTGTGACTCACAAAATCGTTCCGATATCCTGGAAGACTTTGGTATTCATCCCTGTTCTCAGCCTGCTGGTTAGTGTCATGATATCATATCCGACAAAGCCATATAGATCTATACATGGCTCTGATAACCGGAAGAGAGATGCCTGGATGGAGATACCATCACAGTCATTGGATTCCACAGAGCATCCAGACAACTAATCTAAGTCATGTCCACTGTTATTTCTTCATTGCAAAGTCCTTATTGTGCTTGTAAAGAACAATGTTTGGAGGAGAAGGTAGTATACCTTTCGTTTGAATCTACAGTATTTCATTCATGCCCCAGAATGATATTTGATTACCGTAATTACCTTTGGGTTAGACATTAAACAAGCAATCTCTGACACAAACAACGCCATGTTTAAGAAGAGCGAATTCAAATGCCTTATTTAGACAGAAACATGATACTAGGGGGCCACAGCATTGGGGGATTGTGTTAAAACTAAACTGAGGAGGGGAGTCTTGTCACACAGATCAGGGTCGAGTCAACTTGTGCAATTCTAAAGGCCACATCCAGGCTTACTAACCCATACGTCACCTCCTCATCTCCTACCTTTAGTATCAGAGTGTCTATGTCAAATAAGATTTCACCTACATGACAAACATAATCAATCACCTCAGTAGTAGCTGTGGTAAATAAAAAAACGGATGTCAAAAATATAATCTTTGTCTTGCAAAAAAGTTGTATAAAAAAGTATCTCAAGTGTAGTGATGTTAGATTGGTAGTTAAAATCAAGACAGCCCACCTCATCAAACATTACCATTGTAATGCAATATCACTTCCATTCAATTAGTCTCTCCACAATGATATCAAATTCAATGTGTACTTCAACACTACCATGTAAAGACAGAAGCTATTACACATGTAGAGATGATCCTTACAAACTGATGCTTTTACATGGCTAATATTCTGTCTAGTCTGTTAGGCAAGTTTGTAAGCAACTCACATCACCAAAAGGAAACCTTGTTATTGACAGAAAATGTGATGCTAAACTTGTAGGATATAGACCATCCCATATTCAATTGGAAAAGAGTTCAAATGTTTTTATTTTTTTGACGATATCAATGAGAACATAACAGCCATAGTTTAGTGAATCAATCCTCATGACTTAAGTCTAAACACCACAGCAATAATACTCATTTTGAATTCCATTTTAAAGAATGACCAACAACGATCAAATGATATCACACGCAAATTAGAAGTAATAAATAAATGAACAAAACACAAATCAATAAATAACCAAGTCAGTTAAATAGATAATAAATAATCATATAGATACAATACATCGTTTAAGTCAATAATATTTGTTAGTCTGGCGTGTGCGCTGCAGTCCGGTCCTCCAGTCTATCTTTTCTGGACAGGATCTGACGTCATTCCAGCCCAACCAGTGAGGAGCACCACACTAAAGTTATACATCATCTTCTCTGTAACTCGACCAACCAGGAGAAAGTGTGGCCTGTGGAGGCGGGGCTTGCTGAGGGAACACAGAAGTGGGATGCCAGGTTGAGTGAGAAGGGAGACAGGAGTCCCTGGTGCTGTGTGTCTCCAGGAGGCCTGGGCCCATGGGTAGGGGCGCGCTGGCTAGATGCCCAGGGACCTGGGGGGTGATGCTGCTGGACCAGGCTGTTGAGGGGGTCCAGGGGGCCCCTGCTGCTGCTGGAGAGGGGTGGTGTCTGGTCCTCCTGGAGCGCTGTCACAATGTTCGGACTCGGACTGCGAGGAGGATGGGAGGGAGAAGAGAGTAGAGTGAAAGAGGACATGATAGCAGGGAATATAGTAAAAAGGACATGTATCCCAATGGTGCTATAAAGTGCTCAGAAATCAACAAACAAAAAAATGGGAGGGACCAAAACTGTTCCCAGAAACAACAGCGATAGAAATTGTTAAAATTTCAGGAAAGGTGAAGCACATTTAAAATATTTTGGGAGAACCGACTTGGTCAAACAACACTATGAATAAGAAAAGAAATAGACAGGACATTAGATTTGTCAGCAGTTACGTATTTGCCTGTAGTGAAGATTCAGAGGCAATGAGATACCTACTGTATGGGTGGGTTATAGAGGGCTGAGGTTGGGGACTGTAGTGAGATGAACTAGTTAGTTCTGTATGACTCGGATCTAGGACTGCATTAGTAGAATAAGCAGAGTATTACTGGTGGCAAAAGTGTCATGCAAAACCAATGCATTTGCCAACAGTAATATAGCCATTATCCTGCTCAATAGTACAAAACAGTTTCATGTGGCTAAGTTATAAAACCAACGCCTCACCCTTTTACTCCATGTGCTGTGAGTAAAAATACACAAGTCTTCACGTCTTAATGAGTTAGTTAATATTTTCTGTGTGTGTGTGTGAACTATTATACAGATACCCGTGATGAAATGTGTTTGATGAAACAACTATAGTTCATTCATTCATATCTGTGTCTTAAAGGTCCAATGCAGCCGTTATTATCTCAATATCAAATCATTTCTGGATAACCTTACTGTGACTGTTTTCAATTCAAATGGTCAGGAAGAACCAAGAAAAAAAACATTTCTCTGGGAGTAGTCTGAGTGGGGAGGGAAAACTAAAAACTAGCTTTATTGGCAGATGTTTGGAACTCTTTTTCTTATTGACGTATTAACTTATTTTCCGCCTGGTGATGTCACCAGGCAGGCCACAACGCCATCCCACCAAAACAGGCTGAAATTCCAGGTGGTATTTTCAAACAGCTCTTACACTAAAAGGGAATTTTATGATTTTCACAATTTCACAGTATTATTCCAACCTCATACTGTGGAAATATACATTGAGCTACAACAGTAATGGGACAGTGACACATGTTGTTTTGGCTCTGTACTCCAGCACTTTGGATTTGAAATGATACAATGACTATGGTTAAAGTACAGACTGTCAGCCTTACTTTTTGTACATAGTCCCCCCATTTTAGGAGACCAAAAATATTGGAACAAATTCACTAATATGTGTATTGAATTAGTCAAAAGTTTGGTATTTGGTCTCATATTCCTAGCACGCAATGACTACATCAAGCTTGTATCTTTACAAACTTGTTGGATGCATTTGCTATTTATTTTGGTTGTTTCAGATTATTTTGTGCCCAGTGTAAATGAATGGTAAATAATCTATTGTGTCATTTTAGAGTCACTTTTATTGTAAATAAGAATAGAATATTTTTCTAAATACTTCGACATTAATGTGGATAGTACCATGATTACGGATAATTCTGAATGACTCATGAATAATGATGAGTGAGAAAGTTACTGACGCACAAATATCATACCCCAAGACATGCTAACCTCTCACCTTTTCTGAGGGGGTATGATATTTGTCGGTCTGTAACTTTCTCACTCATCGTTATTCACGATTCATTCAGGTTTATCCATAATCATGGTAGCATTCACAACGTAGAAGTGTTTAGAAACATATTCAATTCTTATTTACAATAAAAGTGATTCCAAAATGACACAATACATTATTTACCATTAATTTCTATTGGGCACAAAATATTCTGAAACACAACCAAAACAAACAGCAAATGCATCCAACAAATGTGCAGAGTCACAAGCTTGATGTAGTCACTGTGTGCTTTGAATATGGGACCAAATACTTAACTTTACATTACTTTTATACACATAAGTGAATTTGTCCCAATACTTTTGGTTCCCTAAAATGGGGGGACAATGTACAAAAAGTGGTGTAATTCCTAAACGGTTCACCCGATATGGATGACAATACCCTCACATTAAAGCTGATAGTCTGCACAGTAACCTCATAGTCATTGTTGGATTTCAAATCTAAACTTTTGGAGTATAGAGCCAAAATAAGAAAAAAATGCTTCACTGTCCCAATAAGTGTGGAGGGCACTGTATATAAAGCACAGGAAATAATGTTTTTGATTACACTGGGCCTTTAAGAACCAGCCATGTGGGGCATGCTGTGTATATCCTGCAGGCCCAAGGCACAAGTAGTGCGAGTAAGAGAAGTGGAAAGAGATGTAGAGCTCAGGCCTCTGGGATGTTACCTGCAGGCTATGGAGGCTCTTAGTTGTGGGGAGAGTGACGATACTGAGGCAGAGGCAGCAGGCTGCTGACAATCTATGAGAAACTGATACATTAGACAGATATACAGAGAGGTGACAGTCAGAGTTAGTGGGACAGACAGACACACGGGTGGAAAAGACAGGAGGAAAGACTTGTCAGGGACAGATACACAGTGGCCTTGTCATGTAATAACTCAACATGTCTGAGGAGAGGACGTCAGTTGGGAAACATTCTGCTCTCTTTTGGAGTATAACATGAGAGCACATGGCATTATAATGTTTATGCTTTTAGCAATCTTTCTTGTAATCACTTTAATTTTATTGGAATATCACATTTTGGAAGTTAACATCTAACTGTAATACAGTCCATTTGAGTTAATACAATTTACGCATTCTTATGTTTTTGTTAATGATTTATTTGTCTAGAAAGTAAATGAATAATGCTTTCTACAGTCAGACATACAACAGAAGTTCATTTTGTGTGAGAATTGTTATTTATGTTTATATAAGAGTGACAAAGATAAAGAAAGAGAGAAAGAGAGAAAGAGAGAGAGAGAGAGAGGAGAGAGATGATGAGAGAGAGAGAGAGAGAGAGGGGGAGAGAGAGCTCTCTGTTCATTTTGCAAGGCCAATAATGGGCTTGTGCATCACTGAATGACTGCTCGTTATTTAAAACCAGCCTCATCTGACCCAACTGACAAGGCATTCCTCTATCCATCCCCCGAGGAGGATGGACAGCACTATTAACGTACAGGACACACACAAGGAAACACACAGACACACATAGAACATTTACGCAGTTTCAAATCCAGTCATGTATTTTTCTGTGCGGCACCAAAAGGAGACAAACAAACAAAAAGCAAACCACCATCATGGTGGCTGTCAGACTTAGTAATCAACTGCTGCTCATGTACAGCTATGGGCTAAAAACAAATCAGCATATTTAGATCAGATGAGTTATAATATCATACACAAATATAAGACATGAATGAACGAATGACCCTGCAGCCTTGGGTTAAATTTTTATAGAGTCAAAGTCCAACCAATGTTATGTCACAGGGATTGGAGCTGAATGTACATGAGCATTCTTCACCTCTTTTTGTGTCAATAAAAACATTTGACCACTGTAGGAGCCATAAGCCAATAACCACAGATAGGTCAGTGTGAGAAGTAACTGGTAGACACTGCTATCTGCTGGCACTACATGGCATGGGCATAGGGTTGATTTGGGGTGCTTTTCAAGGCGTGTTCTTTTCAGGGTGATGAGCGTAGTAGGGCTGGTTGTGTGGTTAGGGTATCATAGAGAGGAGGTCATACTGGTTTCCATGCTGCTCTGAATGGTTTATCTGCATTTAAACCATTTATATACTTTCTCTTAGATTGGACTGAGCAAAGTCACATGTATGCCACAACAAACATCTATCAACACTGACAGAAAAACCATGATAGATCATTCTCTCAGTTTCTGTCTCGCACACACACACACACTGTGTTTGCTATGTTTTCTATATTCATTATAGACTAAGGTCACAAGGAACAAGGAAGTCAAGCTATAGTGTACTTAGTATAATGTAGAGAAGGGACAATGGATTGTGGCACTGAATAGGGCTCTGAAATCAGGTAGAGCTTGGTCAGTCAGTGTATCTCTGTAGACACGTGGAAGGGACTTCTGTCAAATACGTTTTGCTCTAGAGATGTGGAAAATTGAAGATTAATATTATACAATGGCTTGAAAATGTTAATCAATCATGAGGAATACAAACTAGAATGATTCCTTGAAATCTTTCTCATAACATGAATAATAATATGATTTGCAGTGTTATCAAAATTGTTTAATTGATAGACTGTGTGTCAGAGGCTGCGTTTACACCACTAATTAGTCTTTTGACCAATTACATCAAATCTTTTGACGTCAGATATTTTTCAGAGCTGATCTGATTGGTCAAAAGACCAATGAGTGAAAAAAAGATCAGAGTTGGGCTGCCTGTGTAAACGAAGCCAGAGAAGTACTGTAAAGTGGCCTACATAGTAATGTACCGTAAAGAAATAGATACGGTTCCTTTGTATAATTTGCATCGCTGCCATCTTTGCTTAACAAAAGAAGATTCCCAGAGATTTAAACAAGGTTTAATATTTTCTGTGGCAAACATTCATAGGGATAGATCAGAGGAGGCTGGTGGGAGGAGCTATAGGAGGACAGGCTCATTGTAATGGCTGGAATGGAATCAATGGAGCAGTATCAAACACATCAAACATATAGAAACCACATGTTAGACTCAGTTCCATTCCAGACATTACAATGAGCCCGTCCTCCTGTAGCTCCTCCCACCAGCCTCTACTGGGACAGACTGAGGAATTCCAATGGCTATCAATGTGTTTCAGCTGTAACTGTGTAAATCAGCCACTGAGTGGCACCATGGGTCAATGAGGCTCACAGTACACATGGTAGCCCTACGCACAGTCTATAGATGGTTGGAAAAAGCAACGCATGTATTGATTACAAAGAGACTTTGATCATATGCATTGAATACAACAGGGAAAATCAATTGCCTAAGAATGTTAATAGCCATTGGGAAAATAATTAGGTTGTGTGATATGAGAAGTATGTGCCAAGGGTGGGAAATACAACATTGTGTTATAGCGCATCAAATATCTCCAAAATGTACAAGTATCCCCTCACACTATCTTAGCTCATTAAACACACCACATCCTCATACACTAAAATTCAACATTATTTTTCATTAGAACTTCACATTTCCTAGTATATTTCTCACATACAGTATATTTAATTTATTCTCTAAATCCCTTTATTTACAGAAATGGACAATAGCAACTGTGGTGCCTTAAGAGCCCAAAACTACAAACAGACTGTTGAGTATTGTCTGCAGATGGAACAAGCTCTGTTGGGCTCCTTCTCATAGCCAATCCCTGAGAAGAGTGTCACAGTACTGCATAGGCATAGGTCAACCTAGACACAGGGAACAGGAAACCAGTCTGTCCTCCTCTCTGTTTCCAACCCACCCCCCCGGACTCAGGGCTGGGGCATCTGGGAACTGTAGGAGCGAGGGACAGGGTTGCTGGGAGATGTGGCCAGAGCAGAGGGCCGAGGTGCGTCTTTTTGGGTACGAGTTCTCACCGACCCCGGCGACAAGTGTTGCCAAGTCTTGGGAATGGGTGAGCGGTAGGGAGACGCAGGGGCAGAGCTAGGAGAGTGCAGACCAGAGTCTCGACTGTTAACGAGTCGACAGAACTCTAAACTCAGCGACTCTGGGTCAATAATGAAGGTCTGAGTGCCTAGGGACCATTGGGGGTCACCCAGGGGAGGCAAGGAAGAGAACTGGGATGAGCCTCTGTCTGAGGACGACCAGGGGTTGGAGGACAGGGGCAGCTCCAGGGAGGGAGGGCTGCAGAGGGTCAGGGAGGTGTTGAAGGGGTGGGAGCTGGTGGAGGAAGGGCTGTGTATCATGGTAGGGCTGGGGGGAGCGGTGAGAGCGGCTCGTCGACTTACTTTGGGCGGGCTACTCTTGATCTTGGGCACCTTTGTGCCGCGGCCGCGGTCCCTGGCCTGCTCGTGGTCAAACTCCAGGTCCTCCAGGCGTTGGGTCAAGGCCAGCTTCTGCTGGATGGCCATGCGGAGCAGGGAGTTCAGGGTTTTCTTCTCATCCTCCGCCGCTGCCAGCTGTCTCTGCATCTCATCCAGCTGAGTCACGTACTCATCACACCTAGGAGAGAAAGAGAGAGTCAGCGAGAGCAAGAGACAGAGCGAGAGAGAGACAGAGCGAGAGAGAGACAGACCAAAGTTCTCAATTGGTACAAAATATATAGAGTACTGCACACACTACAATTACTTAGGTATAAAAATAAGCTCAACTGGACACCTTAATGATGCAGTGAATGAACTGAGAGAGAAAGCACGCAGGGCATTCTACGCCATTAAAAAGCAAATTCAAATTGAAATATCGATTCATATTTGGATAAAACTAATTGAATATGTAATTGAACCAATTGCACTTTATGGCAGCGAGGTGTGGGGTCCACTTGCAAAACAAGATTTCATCAAATGGGACAAACACCCCATTGAAACCCTGCATGCAGAGTTCTGTAAGATTCTCCTACATGCCCAGAGGAAAACTACAAACAATGCATGCATGGCAGAATTAGGCCAATATCCACTAATAATAAAAACTCAAAAAAGAGCAATTAAGTTTTGGAAACATCTCAAATACAGTGACCCCCTCTCATATCATTACCAAGCCCTGCAATGCCAAGTGCTGAGCAAAGAAAAGAGTCCCCTCATCCAGCTGGTCCTGGGGCTGAGTTCACAAACCTGTTCTACTAACACACTGAAGCCTCAGGACCAGATCATCCAATCAATCAGAATAAACCAAATTACAACACAGTCAAAACAAAACTACATTGCTTATTGGGAAACACAAGCACAAGCACAGAGCAAAATGCAGTGCTATCTGGCCCTAAATCGACAGTACACCGTGGCTAACTATTTGACTATGGTTACTGATCAAAACCTTAGAAAAACCTTGACAAAGTACAGGCTCAGTGAGCACAGCCTTGCCATTGAGAAGGGTAGACACAGGAAAACCTGGCTCCCTGTAGAGGAAAGGATGTGCAACCACTGCACAATAGCAGAACCTGAGACGGAGCTGCATTTCCTGACAAAATGTCAAAAATATAAAACAATTAGAGAGTGTCATTTCCCCAAATTTGAAACTCTTATTCAAGGTTTTAAAGACCTCTCTGATGAGGATAGGCTACCCGTCCTGTTGGGGGAGGACGCAGAGAGCTGTGGGTTGGCAGCGAACTACATTGCTGCCTGCCATAAGTTGAGGGACAGTGTCTGACAGACCAATCAACCTGCACATGTACTCTACTGTATGTTTATTGTTATTGTTGAATGTAAGGTTATTTTGACACTTAGTTATTGTTGTTACTGTTGTCCCGTTGACCATTTTGATTCTCATTTTTATATTGTAAATAAGCTTTGGCAATATGTACATTGTTACGTCATGCCAATAAAGCAAATTGAATTGAATTGAATTGAGAGAGAGACAGACAGAGAGAGAGAGACAGACAGACAGACAGACAGACAGACAGACAGAGAGTGAGAGACAGAGAGAGACTAAGAAATACCCTTGTGCAAGCCGGGAATACACTGAGATCAAACTCATCCTCTTTGCACAGTCTTACATATCTGTGTTGTAATTAGCTGCATGAGATCCCAGAACGCCCCTCACCTGGTGGCGAACATGGCCCTGAGAGAGGAGAAGGTGGCGGCGTCCTCCTTCAGAGCCTTCAGCTCGTTCCTCAGCTTCATCATAGTCTCTGTCACCATGCACTTCTCATTCTCATACTTGCTCTTTAGATTAGCCAGCGCCACCTCTGCAGTCTGGAATAGAGAGTGGGTTAAGTTCAATTCAAGATATCAGATTTTAAACATGTGGTTTCGACTTTATATCTCTACCAAAAAAAACAGGTCTAATGTAATGTTCTATTTAAAGGAACATTGATCAAACCTGTTAGAGAATGCT
The DNA here is from genome assembly GCF_029448725.1 of Salvelinus fontinalis. Lineage (NCBI taxonomy): Eukaryota > Metazoa > Chordata > Actinopteri > Salmoniformes > Salmonidae > Salvelinus > Salvelinus fontinalis. The sequence goes on along the minus strand of NC_074673.1, from coordinate 29,066,705 downwards.
CAAAACAATGTGATGACATTCCCGGGTAGTGGCCTAGTCCCAGATCTGGAACCAGAGGTACTCAACCCTAGTGCTCTGCTCACCTGTTTGTTGGCTTTGAGCACCAGTCTGAGCGTGGCAATTTGCTCCCTCTTGGTGCTGAGGAGGGACTTGAGCTTGAGGATTTCCTCCATGCAGGCCTCCTTGTCCTTGTCGAACAAGGGGGCCAGCTCCCGGGCGGCTGCCCTCTGTCGAGACAGCTGGAGGGAGCGGTCCACGGCCCTCTGCAGGTGTTTGATCTGGTCCCTGATGATGGTGTTCAGGTTGTAGATGTTCATGGGCTCCTTACGCAGATCTCCACTTGCCTCGGGAGGCACGGGGGAGGAGGAGGAAGGGCCGTTGGTGCCGTTGATGACCGGGGAGCCCATGAGGGTGCGGGTTGGGCTCCCCTGGCTGCCTGGTGCTGGGGACTCCCTCCCTGTTTCCCCGTTGTCCACACTGGGGGGTTCTTTGGAGGGCGAGTCTATGGGGCTCCGTGGGGCATCGGAGAACCCTGCATTGATAGCGGAGAGGCGTCTAGCCAGGCGAGGGGAGAGGAGTGCCCGGGGGTCCTCAGAGCCCTTGAGGCTGCTGCTGCGGGTGTTACGGCTCTGGCGGTAGTAGTCCAGCATGACGCGGTTGGGCGTCTCATTGTTGCAGAGACACACGTGGTGGTAGAGCTGGGCCAGCTCCTCGCTGAATGTTACCAGCTCGTCCTGTGCTGTGTTCAGCATGCTGTGGCTCTCTGAGGCCACACCCGTCGCCGTCTTTAGTTCCGCCTCCAAACACGCCACCCTATCGTGGGAATCGTGGGAGCTCTGCTCCAGCCGGTTGACCTGCTCGTCCAGAGCCTGGACCTTCCCATCGCTGCTGCTCCACTCCTCCCCCTGGCCCTCCACACACTGGTTATAGTTCTCCTTCAGGGCTTTTAGCTCCGCCTTCAGGTCCATCACCTCGGTTACTGCCATCTTGTACTTACACTCCAGGATGTCCATCCCGTGGATGTCCACTTCGTAGTCGCGGTGACAGGGCGAGGGCGACCCGTTGGACTTCTCAGTCTCCTGAGCATCAGCCATCTCCTTGTCATTTTGGAGGTGCTTCATGACGTTGACACGCTCGGTGAGGCGTTGGACGTGCTCGTGTTGCTCCGTCAGGGCGCTCTGCATGTGCTGCAGCTGGGTCTGGGACTCCTGCAGGTTCATCAGGAGGCATGACTTCTCACGCTCCACCTATAGGTCGGGAGGACATACTGCAGGGTGAGGACCACTCAGACCAGACCAGCATTACCACAGACAGTTTAACGTATTTGTGATCAGTCATCATATCAGAGGAGCTAGTCAGCCATCCCCTATTGGCTGACTATTGGAAGAGGCCCAGGGAAACAAAGTAAAATGAATTATTGAAGAAAGTTTAGAAGCAGTCAAACAGCGAAACTTTCAATGAGTTCAGCAGTACAGTACGCTAGTCCCATAAATAACCCTGTCTGACTAGTGTGTGTGTGTGTGTGTGTGTGTGTGTGTGTGTGTGTGTGTGTGTGTGTGTGTGTGTGTGTGTGTGTGTGTGTGTGTGTGTGTGTGTGTGTAGGTTGCCATCTGGGACCTCATATTTGACCTATTAGAACTGCACCACAGGTGAGCTGAGAGATTTCCACTCCACTGCTGTGAAACCTGGCAAGAGATCACTTGAAAGAACAGAATATTGTGTCTTATAATTTTGTGTCTGTTCCTGTCCTCTGACCAGACAACACCCTATAAATACAAAGGTACTGCACAGTCCCAGGTTATCTACACGTCTCTACAGACAGAGATAAAGGTAAAACAATACAAAGCTCAATCTGTAAATTCTCACACAGAACTGATCCACTGATTTGTATGCATAGCCATAGCATCAGCAATCAGATATTTCATTTTTCACCCATTGAGAAAAAAAGAGGTTTGGGGGCCTCTCAGGAGATATATAACAGGAATTAGAATCTTGGTGGTTCGAGCCCTGAATGCTGATTGGCTGAACGCCATAGTATAGTATATCAGACCATATACCACGGGAATGACAAAACATGTCTTTTACTCTTGTAATTATGTTGATAACCAGTTTATAATAGCAATAAGGCACCTCGGAGGTTTGTGGTAAAAGGACAATATACCACGGCTAAGGGCTGTATCCAGGCACTCCGCAATGGCGTTGCAGATAAGAACAGCCCTTAGTCATGGAATATTGGCCATATATCACATCCCCCCGAGCCTTATTCCTTAATTATAAACCACTTTTATGTTTTAGTTTTATACCAAATGTTCATCTCGTATTTTATATGGTTACTATTGAGGTTAAATTGAGTGAGTTTAATGTAATGCTTGTTGGGAACAGATATAAATGACAGCACCGTGAGGATGACAAATTAAAGCAGCCCTCTACTGAAAGCAATTAAGATCCTGCTGTTGTCTACTTTAGGGATAATGGAACCGTGATTAATCCAAGAGGGGACATCCATTTATAGAGACATTCAAACCTCTACAGTAATACAGTTTGGATCCACAAATGTAATCATTCATTTCCCCACTGACCTGAGTAAGAAAAACAAGTAAGCTTTCTATTCATTGCTAGGCATTCTCTTAAACAGTGTGTGTGTTATCCCTCTGTACTGTTGTCTTGTAAGGGCTTCTATTCCTGTCCTCTGTCTCTAAGCAGCGTAGTAGTGCGGCAGTCTGTCTTTCTTTCTCTGCCTTCCTTCCACTCTCCTCTGGATCCTCCGCCCTGCGCTGCGCTGTCGGACACTAATCGCCTTGACAGGCCTCCCCATCCGGCACACGCCGTCCTCCTCCACTCCTACCGTTCTACTCTCCCCCTGCTATTGTTAATACATGTCCCCACAATCATCCAAATCAGCCCCCTATGGCCCTTCTGAGACAGAAGTCTTTTGAGTCCAAAACAGCTCTGAAACTAGTCATGTAAAGCCATTGGTAAATCATAATGAGCGTGGTCACAGACTCATGGTCTGTTAGAGAATAAAAGATGGATGACATCTGACAAGCTTTTTTGGGGGGGGGGTCTTGTTCTCAAAATGTCATCACCTTGTCATTGGTTGGCTGCAGGCTGCAGTAGTGTGATGAAAGGACGGTTGTTATCAGAGGGCCAGGTTGTTAGGTTGTCCAATGATGATGGTGAGACACTCCCATTCCTTAATGAAATGTGCTGTGGACAGAGGAGGTGATAACAGTCTCCTAATGCATTGGGTGTGTAAATCACTGGTTTTGTCTCTCTAACCACATTGATTTGCTCAGAGCAAATGAGGAAGGTGGTTGGATGAAGGATATTAAAATACTCCCTGGTAACAACAAGACCCAGGTACAACCTCCCTTGAACATTGTCACAACAATAACTTAGCCTGGTCCCAACAATAACTTAGCCTGGCAAGACAGGACAAAAGATCTGAGACCAGGCTAACAATCACTCAGCCATAGTAGTGAGAAGAACACATTATGTCTCTCAACTGTTCATCTAGACTAGAGACCCACCTGAAACAGCTGCTTTTTTACTTTCTGCATCTCAGACAGGTTGAGCTCGCTGAAGAGGTCAGACACAGGACCATGCAACCCCTCCCTGGGCAGCCGGTAGTCGCCGTTCATCGTAGCCAATCCCAGGTGTCCATTACAGTGGCCGTTGCTATCCTCATTCCCGTTGGCTCCATTATGCATGGCTGTACCATTACTCCCGACCTCTTCGGTGGCAAATTTAAGCCCGTCGACAGTGGCGGTGAGAGCCAGGTGGGCTCCGGCCCCGTACACACTGTCGCTGAGGGTGATGTGGTGGGCCAGCTCCTTCCTCAGGCTGTTCTTCTGCTCCCTCTCAATTTTCAGGGTGTCCAGAGCCTCTTCCAGCTGGGACTGAGAGATGTCCTTCAGACGCACAGCATCCTCCAGCTGGCTGTTCAGCAGCACCGTCTCCTCTTCCAGAACCTTGATCTCATGCTTCAGACCCTCATACTCCACCTGGTGGAGAGGGGGAGCAGGGGACAGGGGACAGACAGAGGACAGGAGGGAAAAGGGACACATAGATAGAGTAAAGGGGACACACATAGAGGACAGTCAGACAGAAAGGACACAAAGGACACAGAAAGAGGATAGGGTCAAGTAAAGTACATTGTAAGTAGGTTTAAGGTCAGATAAAAAAAATGACAAAAAAGTTCCTGTGCTTGTTGAATGTCCTTCCCTATAAGCATGCTGAAAGTCTGTTGTCAATTCAAAGCAAATTCAAAAATTATTGTCTTTCAAAATTTGGTCAGATATATAGTACTTGGATGTGTAGTGTCAGCGGATGTGTAGTGTCAGTGTCAGTTTGTTGCTGCCATGTCATGCCTAAGTTTGCTAATCTTGCCAATTAAACAATTATTAAAGTAGTTGGCAATATCAGTCGGTTTTGTGATGAATGAGCCATCTGATTCAATTAATGATTTTTACTATCATTCTTTGTAATTTATCTTGGTTTCATAGTGAAGTTTCTTCTTCTTTTTATTCAGTTTAGTCACATGATTTCTCAATTTGCAGTATGTTTGCCAATCGGTTATTTGCCATTCCTTTTGCCTCATCCCTCTAATCCCTCTCAACCATACCATTTTTCAATTCCTCATCAATCCACAGGGATTTAACCGTTCTTACAGTCATTTTCTTAAAGGGTGCATGCTTATTAGTAACTGGAATAAGCAATTTCACAAATGTGTCAAGTACAACGTCTGTTTGCTCCTCATTACACACCAACAAATATTCTTTACATCAACAACATAGGAATCGCTACAAAATGTATTGTATGACCTCTTATACACTATATTAGGCCCAGCCTTTGGAACTTTGTTTTTCCTAGATATGGCTACTATATTGTGATCACTACATCCGATGGATCTGGATACTGCTTTCAAGCACATTTCTGCAGCATTAATAAAGATGTGATCAATGCATGTTGATGATTTCATTACTGTGCTGTTTGTAGATAGTCTGGTTGGTTAACTGAGCCCTGAGCCATGTTGCAGGCACTGGTTGCAGTTTGAAGCTTTTTCTTGAGTGGGCAGCTTGATGAAAGCCAGTCAATATTTAAAATCACCCATAAAAAATACCTCTGTTGATATCACATACATTATCAGGCATTTCACACATGTTTTCCAGATACTGACTGTTAGCAGTTGGTGGTCTATAGCAGCTTCCCACAAGAATGGGCTTGTGGCAGATGAACCTGTAGCCATCTTACTTCAACAGTATTTAAAATGAGATCCTCTCTAATCTTTACAGGAATGTGGTTCTGAATATAAACAGTATCAAACAAATCAAACATTTGGAAACCACATGTTTGACTCCGTTCCATTAATTTCATTCCAGCCATTACAATGAGCCCGTCCACCTATAGCGTCCCCCACCAGCCTCCACTGGCGTGCAGTAAACCATCAAAAGTAATGGTGTTGATGCTGACCTGGTTCTGTTTGAGGGTGGACACTAGTTTTTGCAGGGTGATGTTCTCCTCCTCCAGCTCAGTGTAGTCCTGTAGGAGTCGCGCCTCTCTGAATTTATACTCCCTGATTTCCTCTCTCATTCTGCTCCGCTGCAGCTCCAGCATCTCATTACTCTGGGAAGGAAAGAGAAGGACTGTCGGGTCATAATCTGCAAGCAATTCAACAGATCAATATATACAGTGTCTTCAGAAAGTATTCAAACCCCTTGACTTATTCCACATTTTGAAAACAAGTAAAAACCCTTTTTGGCTAATGTATTGAAAATGAAATAGAGAAATATCTCATTTACTTAAGAATTCACACCCCAATACATGTTAGAATCACCGTTTGGCAACAATTACAGCAGTGAGTCTTTCTGGTTAAGTCTCTAAGAGCTTTGGACAGCTGTATTGTACAATAATTGCACATTATTCTTTAAAAAATTATTCAAGCTCTGTCAAGATGGTTGTTGATCATTGCTAGACAGCCATTTTCCAGTCAGGGGTGTGAATACTTAGTTGAAGTCGGAAGTTGACATACACCTTAGCTTTACACAATTCCTGACATTTAATCCTAGTAAAAAATTCCCTGCCTTAGGTTAGTTAGGATCACCACTTTATTTTAAGAATGTGAAATGTCAGAATAATAGAGAGAATTATTTATTTCAGCTTTTATTTCTTTCATCACATTCCCAGTGGGTCAGAAGTTTCCATACACTTAATAAGTATTTGGTAGCATTGCCTTTAAATTGTTTAACATGGGTCAAACGTTCAGGGTAGCCTTCCACAAGCTTCCCACAATATGTTTGCTGAATTTTGGCCCATTCCTCCTGACAGAGCTGATGTAACTGAGTCAGATTTGTAGGCCTCATTGCTCGCACACACTTTTTTAGTTCTGCCCACAAATTTTCTATAGGATTGAGGTCAGGGCTTTGTGATGGCCACTCCAATACCTTGACTTTGTTGTCCTTAAGCCATTTTGCCACAACTATGGAAGTATGCTTGGGGTCATTGTCCATTTGGAAGACCCATTTGCGACCAAGCTTTAACTTCCTGATTGATGTCTTGAGATGTTACTTCAATATATAAACATCATTTTCCTGCCTCATGATGCTATCTATTTTGTGAAGTGCACATCCCTCCTGCAGCAAAGCACCCCCACAACATGATGCTGCCACCCCCGTGCTTCACGGTTGGGATGGTGTTCTTCGGCTTGCAAGCCTCCCCCTGTCGATATAGGACTCGTTTTACTGTGGATATAGATACTTTTGTACCTGTTTCCTCCAGCATCTTCACAAGGTACTTTGCTCTTGTTCTGGGATTGATTTGCACTTTTCGCACCAAAGTACGTTCATCTCTAGGAGACAGAACGCGTCTCCTTCCTAAGCGGAATGACGGCTGCGTGGTCCCATGGAGTTTATACTTGCGTACTATTGTTTATACAGATGAATGTGGTACCTACAGGCGTTTGGAAATCGCTCCCAATGATGAACCAGACTTGTGGAGGTCTACAATTTTCTTCTTTCTGAGGTCTTGGCTGATTTATTTTGATTTTCCCATGATGTCAAGCAAAGAGGCACTGAGTTTGAAGGTAGGCCTTGAAATACATCCACAGGCACACCTCCAATTGACTCAAATGATGTAAATTAGCCTATCAGAAGCTTCTAAAGCCATGACATCATTTTCTGGAATTTCCCAAGCTGTTTAAAGGCACAGTCAACTTAGTGTATGTAAACTTCTGACCCACTGGAATTGTGATAGTGAATTATAAGTGACTGTAAACAACTGTAAACAATTGTTGGAAAAATTACTTGTGTCATGCACAAAGTAGATGTCCTAACCGACTTGCCAAAACTATAGTTTGTTAACAAGAAATGTGTGGAGTGGTTGAAAAATGAGTTTTAATGACTACAACTTAAGTGTATGTATGTAAACAACTTCAACTGTATACACCCCTTCAAATTAGTGGATTTGGCTATTTCAGCCACACCCATTGCTGACAGGTGTGTAAAATTGAGCACACAGCCATGCAATCGCTATAGACAAACACTGGCAGTAGAATGGCCTTACTGAAGAGCTCAGTGACTTACAATGTGACAACGTCATAGGATGCCACCTTTCCAACAAGTCAGTTCGTCAAATTTCTGCCCTGCTAGAGCTGCCCCGGTCAACTGAAAGTGCTGTTATTGTAAATTGGGAACGGCTAGGAGCAATGACGGCTCAGCTGGGAAGTGGTAGGCCACACAAGCTCACAGAACAGGACCGCCGAGTGCTGAAGCACTCAGTTGCAACACTCACTAACGAGTTCCAAACTGCCTCTGGAACTAACGTCAGCACAAGAACTATTCGTCGGGAGAAACAAGAAATGGGTTTCCATGGCCCAGCAGCCGCACACAAGCCTAAGATCACCATGCGCAGTGCCAAGCGTCGGCTACAGTGGTGTAAAGCTCGCCGCCATTGGACTCTGGAGCAGTGGAAACGTGTTCTCTGGAGTGATGAATCACGCTTCACCATCTGGCAGTCTAACGGACGATTATGGGTTTGGCGGATGCCAGGAGAATGCTACCTGCCCCAATGCACAGTGCCAACTGTAAAGTTTGGTGGAGGAGGAATAATTGTCTGGGGCTGTTTTTCGTGGTTTCGGTCTCAGCTCATTAGTTCCAGTGAAGGGAAATCTTAACGTAGAGTAGCCCTTCAGTAGGCTATAGCAGATACGTTTCTTATCCTTTCCTTGCAAGGGAAGAATTTGACATTTTATAAACATATTTCATGCAATTCTACTACACTTTATATGACTGGACACATTTGCAGAGTATTTTTTTTAACCTTTTACTACACTGGGCTAAATCAGGGTCACATAGAGTGATTATTGGTAGTCTTAAACAAATCTACTTTGAAACAAAAGTATACACCTCACACACATGGTTATGGACTTAAAAAAGAAGACACCTGTACCATGTCAGATATAGAGTTGAAATGTATTACCTTTTTTGTTTGCATCCAAATATTACACTTTATAGACATCACAGAAAACTGAAATAATACAAAACTGTTTAACATAGAAACAAACACCGGATTTTCGTTGTAAAAATATATATATATTTATTAATTATGAAATTATGAAAAATATGAATAACATTCCACCCACGAGGTCAAAGAAGGAACTTTTGACAAACAGAATAAAAACAACGTTGTCTGATCCATATAATAGGCCAACGAGAAGGGGAGACTCGAATACTATATGACGTCCATCTAACCTGGGGGAGGAAATTATTGTCCAAAAACAAACTTTCAAGTGGCACTGACCCAACAATGATAAAATAGTAAATATGCGCATCCACCGGAGATATGGCCGATGCTCTCTACGCTGGTGCCAATATCCTAAAATTGGCTATAGGCATAGGCGGAAATCCCAGAGAGGACTTCCTGGGAAAAATATGATTTGTCCCCCCCAATATATCACTGTAAACAAAGCTATGTAATTTCAGTAATATTAATAATACGCAATGAAAGCACTTGTGCTGATTATTGACACTTAATAGCGTGTTTTTAAGTTTCAAAAGATTGCGACCTCCCGCCCTTTGCCTCACAATGGTTTGATCCACTGCCCCCCCCCCCCCCCCCCCTCTGTAGTGCTTCGAAGTCCCTGTGACAAGGTTAGTGATAAACTGATCTCCAAACTGAACAGAACTACACTCTCTGGTCTCCTTGCAAAAGCTAAATTGTCGCTACGGGACTTTGAAGCACCTGTGTGCCGATCTTGGAGTAAACTGACGACAGCAAAGGTTATAGCATACACCACAGAAACGGAATTGGTGCTTGCTAGCTCAGCAAATTCAGCTATTGTGGAAAGCCAGCCAATATAAAACGAAAGCATAAACTATATAAACATTTCAAAAAGTTGCAGCATACGTTGTGTAAATGGTGAACTCATTCAGCTGTCAACCCTTGTCACCGCAATCCGTTTCACATTTGCTAGCTGACTAGCTAGCTACCTTGTAGATTGAAGCCCATTATAGAATAATAATAGATGATAGACATCTCCTACTGTAAATAACCTGCACACTGTGTGTGTGTGTAGCCAGCCAGCCAGATAGAAAAATGGCAGAAAAAATTAAAAAGATGGACATAAGAACATTTTTTAGTACAGTACAGTAAAACGCTAAGTAAGAACCCTAGTAGCCTAATATCTCATATAGTAGTTGATAAAATGTTCATAAGAAAGAAGTGAAATACTAATGGACATGTTTCAAATGTGTCATTAGGCAGAGCAGGCATCAGATGACACACAGACTGCAGAGCTGGGGACAGATAGGCAGGGACAGACTGGCAGAGACAGGGCGTCTCAGGTAAGTTTGTTGAGTCTGTTTGGCAACATTATGAAAGGTTCTCTCTTTTTTGGACTTGTAAAATAGGGACATAATTGGACAATGCCATGGATACCCCCACACCACTTAAACTGGTGACTGAACTAAGATTTTTTAAGGCAATGGTATTGCTGTTGTGATTAATTGTGTAGTTTTGGGTACCGGTAGTTAGGAGTATGGCAAACACCTTATTTATTTTCTAGGAGACAGACTGTGAGTCAGTGAGGGTGGTGAAAGGGAAATGGCCAGGGAGAGAGACTTCAGAGGACAGTGTCACAGCCACGGCAGGATCAGGTGTCACCCTTGTTGCCAGCAGCACCAGTATAGGGGACAGTGGCACAGCATTGTCCAGTTACCTCAGTGATGGCACAAAACCATATCAGCCATACCCACAATTTATAGAACCGCAAACTCTTGCCAACAGAGTGTTGACATTTCAAGAGAAATGGTTTCGTGATTTCCCCTGGCTACATTATAATCCATCAATAAAAGGAGTGTTGTGTTTTCACTGTAGCCAAGGGTTTTGTAATGAGTGCGTACTGGCGGCAGAGAAGTGCACAGGAGAGCAAAGACTGTGTTACAACAGCACAGTTTAATAATACAAATCACCGTGAACAAAAACAATAAATATATACAATGGGAAAAAACCCTTCACACGCCAGACATAACGTGCACAAACTCTTGCAATCAACAATTCCGGAAGAGGACATGGGGGAAACAGAGGGTTAAATACACAACATGTAATTATGGAATTGGAACTAGGTGTGTGGGAAGACAAGACAAAACAAATGGAAAATGAAAGGTGGATCGGCGATGGCTAGAAGACCGGTGACACCGACCGCCGAACACCGCCCGAACAAGGAGAGGGACCGACTTCGGCGGAAGTCGTGACAGGTTTTCAAGCCAGCCATCTTTTGGCCAAATAGCGGATGCTGCCTTCATTAGTGCAGGATTTAGGAACTGGAGAAAAGCCATTGAAAAATTCACAGCACATCAAAACTGCCAAACCCACCGCCACTTTGTAACTGTAACAGCACACCAACTAAATCCAACCAGTGTCCAGTTATCCAGCGCGTGGGGTAAACAGCAGGAGGATGCAAGGCATTGCTTGATGAAAATTGTTAGTTCAGTGAGGCATGTAGTAAGACAGGGACAAGCCTTTAGAGGCCACACGAATGACAGTGGGAATTTATACCAGCTTTTGAAACTTAGGGCAAAAGAGGATGATCCCATTTTACTGAATTGGTTAACAGAGCGTACCACAATGTACCCAGGCCTCAAAGCACAGAAAGAAATTCTGAACATCATGGCCAATACAGTCATTCAAGGCATTGCAGCTGAGATTAAGTTTCTTCCGATTGTACAATTTTCAGCAATTGTTGATGATACTCAAGATGTCTCTGGTGCTGAACAGGAGAGTGTCTGTCTGCGTTATGTTGACCATGACCTTGTCCCTCACGAGGAGTTTATTGGGCTATACAGGGTGTAGGAAACAACAGGCGAGGGCATTACGAAAGTGGCAACTGATGTGTTGTTGATTTGCCCATGTCTGCCTTACGTGGGCAGAGTTACGATGGTGCCTCGGACATGGCAGGAAAATACACAGGTGCACAGGTAATTGTGAGGAGGCAGCAGCCATTAGCCCTCTATTTGCATTGTGGAAATCTGATTACACAGGCTGCCTGCTCAGCCTCCCCACTGATCCGGGACTCCCTTGCTTGGGTCCGTCAGTTAGGTGTTCTCCATGCCCAGTCAGGAAAGTTTAAGAGCAGGTTTGAATTAATTGCCGTCCAAAGATACAAATTTGACCACCCTGAAACCCCTATGTTCAACAAGGTGGACTGTGTGGAATACTGCTTTTAGACCTGTGCTAGGGCAGCATGAGCGGGTACTAAGCAGCCTAGAGGAGATGGCAAAAACTGCATCCAAGATAGCTTCAACTGCCAGTGGCTTATTCGAGCACTTCAGCAAAGGCAAGACTGTTTGGGTTCACACTTGCCTCTGCTGTTCTTGGAGAGCTTGAATGTCTAAACATTTCACTGCAGAAGAAAACTCAGACTGTCTCTGGTATGCAGGCTGCAGTCGACTGTGTGCGGTCATCTCTTAGTGGCAAGAGAAATGACAAAGCAACAACATTGATTGACTCCATTGAATCCATTGAGTCACACTCAAGACGATTTGCTGGCAAAGCAGTGGATCACTATAGGGCAGAATTTTTTAAAGTGTTGGATGGTGTGGAGGTTCAGTTTGGCGACCGTTTTGACCAGGACAGTCTAAACATCCTGCAAAAGTTGGAAAGAGCGCTTCTCACGGGGGAGTTGGCAGCAGATGTCCTCAGGAGGGTTCCAGTTGAGGTGCGGGGGTTGACCAAGTTGAGGTGCTGATCAGAATTTTGTTTGTGGTGCCAGTGTCTTCATGTGAGGCTAAGAGGAGTTTCAGTGCACTCCGCAGGTTGAAGACTTGGTTACGGGCCAGGATGGACCAAGAGAGACTGAACGGCATAGTTGTCTGTAATGTACATAAAGATAGGCTGGACAATCTCAAGAGGGAAAATATCTGCCAGCAATTTGTTAGATCCATTGAAACCCGCAAACATATGTTCGGTTCTTTTGTTCAGCGGTAGAGAGCGGTAGAGATACTCTTAATGATCGTCTACGAAAAACCAACTGACATTTACTCCTGAGGTGCTGACTTGCTGCACCCTCGACAACTACTGTGATTATTATTATTTGACCATGCTGGTCATTTATGAACATTTGAACATCTTGGCCATGTTCTGTTATAATCTCCACCCGGCACAGCCAGAAGAGGACTGGCCACCCCTCATAGCCTGGTTCCTCTCTAGGTTTCTTCCTAGGTTTTGGCCTTTCTAGGGAGTTTTTCCTAGCCACCGTGCTTCTACACCTGCATTGCTTGCTGTTTGGGGTTTTAGGCTGGGTTTTTGTACAGCACTTTGAGATATCAGCTGATGTAAGAAGGGCTGTATAAATACATTTGATTTGATTTGTTCAGTAGTGTGCATAGCAGTGGTTCTCAACCTTTTTCTGGTACTGGAACCCCTGCATATTTTGAGCAAAGCGGGCAAGGTTTTGAGTGGTCCTCAGGGACCTCCACCCCTCTATATTATATGTAAAGTTACTGGAATCCTTGTGCTGAATACGTTCATTACACTTTTTTATTTCACGGACACCTTGCAATTACACCAGGGACCCCTGGGGGTCCACGGAACCATGAGAACCCCTGGTGTATAGTATGATATTTGTTCTTTTGTTTAGTAGTTTTCAGTTTTTAGTACATGACAGTACAGTTACTAATTATTTATTTTATGTTATTTTATTTAAAATGGAGTACTTTGTGTGACATACTTGTCCATAGCTGCTGTTTGAAGAGTTGAGACACTGACTGAACAGTAAATATGTATTTTAGAAGGACATTTTGGTTGATTTATTTGAGTTATTCATTGAAGTAGTTATTTCGCTTTTAGAACTGTACTTATTTTGAGCCTTTTGTTCTTATAAAGCTATTGTAGAAGACTCAGGCCAGTGGCAGATATTTAATGACTATAATAATGTATCAGAAAAAGTCTAATTAAAAGGTAAATTCAATACGGAGACCAACTTTGTGAGGGTTCTCAATGGAGGTTCTTTTAGATGAGATCGCACCATGTTCATTGTATTTACGAAAACTGCACCCATACACAGTGTACAGTAGCATTGCAACCTACTGGCCTTTCTTGGTATTGCTGGTTGTAAATACATACTGGACTGATAAGGAACACTGGTATAACTATTATTTTTACTAGTATTATAACTATTTAAACATTTGAACAAGTTGGGACAACCCTTCATTTAACTACCTATCAATTATCCAGTAGTAGTAATTATGGTTCCTCAATATACATTTAACATATTACAACATAGGCTGTGTGTTACAGCACTACTTTTGGTATCCCCCTCAGGAATTGCACTTGAGAAAATGTAATGTACTTGTCCCCTCCAAAGTTGATATCAGATTTTTGCCGAGGCTATAGGCCTACTGTTCGCTCAATAAAGTTGAGAATTTTGATAACTAAAAGAGAGATTAGAGTTTTTTCATTGTCTTCTCTTTACAGCAATAGCCATTTTCTTTAGAAATGTTGTTTTCCAGTGATTGTATTTTTAAGTATTGCGATATACCTGGCTGGGCCTCTATACTCAACAATCTTGTATTTGGTATTTGCCGCGCGCGCTGCCCAAATTAGGCATTGCGATAAAAAAAAAAAAATCATATTCCAATAAGTTAATGATCCTCTGTGTCCAAATCATGCTTTCTGGTGTAATGATTTGATGTATTTCTGTATAGACAGGAGTAGGCTAATTAGGTTATATAATTTTGGTAATATCATAAAATTTACTTGAAGCTTAGTGTTCTCATCGAACCACATCACACTTTGGAGCGTAGGCTATACCAGCTGTTTTCAAGTACATTCAATACATTTTCATGCCTCTGACATGAGGTTATGATAAAAAGTGTTGTAATAGCCTACAGTTTTCTTGACATTTTGTTTTAATTATTGTGATAGGGTCATGTTTTACTGGTACAGCGTACCCCCACAAATTATTTTGTCGAGACGCGGTAACGAACTGTACTGCATTACTTCACCGCTGGCCATAACAAAGGGGCTGAATAATTATTGAATCAAGGCATTTCAGCATTTCATTTTTAATTAATTTATAAAAATTGCTAAAAACATATTTTGACTTTGACATTATGGGGTATTGTGTGTAGACACAAAATATCAATTGAATCCATTTTAAATTCAGGTTGTACACAACAAGATGTGGAAATGGTCATCTGGTGTGAATACTTTCTGAAGGCACTGTATAATATACTGTATATACATTCACAATACATGTTTATATAACATATAATAGTTTGCACTGACTGTGTAGATCACCTGCTAGCTGCCAACCTGTCTATACTCGGTAGTTACAATATGATGTCATTATAATACTTACAGTATCTATGTGTCAAAAACATGAACTAGAACAGTATGGCATGCATCAGCACTCATAGTATGTGAATTAGTGTCACTTTGCTGCATGTTCTGAACCCTCTGAATGCAGTAATAATAGATGTCTTTGCTCTATAAGTCCAGTCCAGATACCTGGCCTCTCGCCTCTTTTTAATGCACCAACTCTAAACAGGACACACACACACACACACACACACACACACACACACACACACACACACACACACACACACACACACACACACACACACACACACACACACACACACACACACACACACACACACACACACACACACACACACACACACACACACACACACACACACACACAGTATCTCCTCCGATGTGATGATTATGAGGCAGTCCAGAGTTCAGTTCAGAGACGGGATCAGCCTGACACTCTATGAAACAAATTGGCCCTCTGAGTTGTAAGCAAAGAGTCAGCACTCTCATTCTCTGCAAGATCATTCCTTCGGGCCAATCACAGAGAATGGAGGCAGCAGCCATAGAGATCTGAACATGCTGTGGTGGATCAGATGATATATTAGGTAGGAGAAATTCTGGTAATGTCATAAATCTGGGAAATGGGTTAGAAGGAAGGAAGCTGAGTCTCAGCAACGTTTTCATGTTAATCTAAATATCAAGAAGAAGAAGAAGTAAGAAAATAACATAATTTCAATATGCACAGCTTTATTACAGTTACACACACACACACACACACACACACACACACACACACACACACACACACACACACACACACACACACACACACACACACACACACACACACACACACACACACACACACACACACACACACACACACACACACACACACACGCACACAGCTATGTCTTACTATACCTTTTGGGGACCAACAATTGATTCCCATTCAAAAACCTATTTTCCCTTACCCCTAACTTTTACCCTAACCATAACCATAACCCTAACGATAACTCCTAAATGAGTACCATCAAAATGTCCGCACTTCTCTGAATTTTTGTTGGTTTACTATTCTTGAGAGGTCTTTTGGTAAAAATGTGTACACACACACAAACACACACAATGCAATTTCCTGAAGAGGAGTTGTGAATCCTAAGAGCATTGGTTACGGGTACTATAAATTTGTATGGATTTACAGTACAGCAGCCTCAGATTCTGGCTTTACATGGCTGGACACACATTATCAAACATTTAACATAATTTACACTGAGTCATAACTCAAACACCAGCCAATAGAATTGCATTACTAAATTCAAATTGGTTTGGGTTGCAGCTAGTACATTGTGTGTGTGTGTGTGTGTATGTGTGTGTGTGTGTGTGTGTGTGTGTGTGTGTGTGTGTGTGTGTGTGTGTGTACAGAATGTGTGTGCATGCATGTACACGCATGTTAGCCTATATTTACACCATAAATGATGAACAGGTTTTAGTCCTCCATAGCCCCTCATACAGTATCTATTCAGGGCTTCTTATTTCCCCTCTCCTCAATAAAGTTGCTTAGTGGCTCCTAGCCTGCCCTACACTGAAGTGCTGACCCAGACTCTGGGTTTTAGATATGGGGTGAACAGTGGGACCCTGGCCAGAGCCTCACCAGGAGAAGAGACTAGTGATGGGATAAAATATCGATACAGTTATGTTTGGATGATATTATATCGATATTTGGCTTCAAGTATCAAATTGTAAAGAAAAATACAAAATAAAAGTTGGCTGTACTTGCACCAAAACTTAGTTTTAAATAGTGAGCCAACATGTTTTCAGCAATTTACTTCCCTGACTAATTACAACTCGTTTTCTCATGGTTTTAAATAGTGAGACAACATGTTTTCAGCAATTTATTTCCCTGATGTCACGTTCCTGACCTGTTTTCTGTTAGTTTTGTATGTGTTAGTTGGTCAGGACGTGAGTTTGGGTGGGCAGTCTATGTTTTCTGTTTCTATGTTTGTTTAAGGGTTGCCTGGTATGGCTCTCAATTAGAGGCAGGTGTTTGGCGTTTCCTCTAATTGAGAGTCATATTAAGGTAGGTTGTTTCACATTGTTTGTTGTGGGTGGTTGTCTCCTGTGTCTGTCGTTGCGCCACACGGGACTGTTGTCGGTTTGTTTTTGTTTTTTCGGTTTATGTAGTCTGTTCTTGTTTCATGCGTTCTTCGTTATATGTAAGTTCTTATGTTCAGGTGCGTCTACGTCGTTTGTTGTTTTGTAGTTAATCAAGTATAGTTCGTTTTTTGTCTTAGTTGTTTTGTCGTGTCTAAATAAATATCATGTCTAAGTATCACGCTGCGTCTTGGTTCAATCCATGCTCCTCCTCTTCGGATGAAGAGGAAGAGGAGAACCGTTACAACTGACTAATTACAACTCGTTTTCTCATGGTTTTAAATAGTGAGCCAACATGTTTTCAGCTATTTATTTCCCTGACTAATTACAACTCGTTTTCTCATGGTCTCTCTGCAGCAGACATTTAGTGAGCAATATGTTTGGAACATAAAATCGCAATAAAATCGCAGTATTGAATTGCAATGCATATAGAATAGTGAGAATTGTGGGAATCGTAATACATATCGTATTGGCATCTAAGTATAGTGAAAATATTATACTGTGAGGTCTCTTGAAATTCCCAGCCCTAGAGGAGACAGATGGTCTTGGGACAGACATGGACCCTCCAGTACCTGACTGACCACATCTTCAGTCACCGGAGGAACAGCAGGACTCAGGGAAATGGACTGAGAAATGGAAGGTCAATTCAATGTACAGTCAATTGTACATGCTGCTGTTTCTGTATTCAAGCCTGTAGCAGCATTTTATTTGACACTTGATCTCCATGTCATGACACACTGTACAGCATTGTACTTGAAAGTACAGCGTTGCTGCAGATCCTTATGCAGCTCTACCGCTACACTTGTGACAATGGAAATACCGATATTCCAATATGGACCATAGGCAAAACACAAACAGCTAATTAACAAACTCTAAATCTGTGACATTATTGATTCACTGTACGTGACCACTGTGGTTTGCTAATGGGTGGTGTTGTCTCATTATATATTCCCCACAAAGCAGGGCATTAGGACTGAGCTGTCCATTAAGTCCGGGGAATTACTGGCCAATGATTACTGTCTCAACACCACCACAGGATCAGGGCATGGCCAGTGCACCACCAAACACTCACACAACACAACCGCTTTGGGAAAGGCCAATACTGTAGCCCTGTGTCCCACTCTACATCAGGGCCAGTATTAATTTAAACAATGCAGGTTAACTACTAGCGGTAGGCCAGAGCCTATTTTAAATACAAACAGTAAAACACACAGAACCTACTACTAACTTAGTCTCTATCATTTTTCTGTACATTCCTTTGATTTTAGGAGATAAACATGTAGGATCTTAATTAATCCTGCAGCAACAGGATGAAAAAAAAGAGAGATCAAATTAAGATCCTACATCTTTAGAATCTGTTTGGGATCCACATTAAACCAGTTGATTAGATCCAGTTAGAGACAAATTAAGCCCCTTGTGTGGCTCCAGCACATTAAAAAGAGACTGTCTTCTAATTAATATGCACCACACAGGCTAAGGAGACCCACACAGCAAGGCAACAGGCTAATCAGCAAATCATCAAAGAGCCAAGGGCCACCCAGGTCACGGAGCAAACAGGTGACAGGTGCACATGAAACAGGTGCACGTGAGAAGTTTTACAAGGTTTATTGTAAAAGCAAGAGACATTTTACAAGGTTTATTCAATTAGGCCTAGTAAAGATATCACAAACAGGCAACTAGATACAGCCGTGGGCTGATTTTTGTCAGAGTGGATGGTAGGGGGGCCAGAACATAATTCTAATAATTTGTTCACAGCAAATTGACGACAACTAAGCCCAAAAAGTGATTATATTTCAAAATAACAATAATTTCCTACCTTGATTACATTGAGACACAATCATGTCTCTTCATTAAATTCATTTCCTAAATGAAATTCATTTTAGCTGAATTCCTGGTTATTTTAGTCCCCAAAATAAGACCCCAAAATAAAATAAAATAATAAAAATAAAGTAAATGTTTTGTACAAAAACACTGTGTACTACCCTTCACAGAACAGCGCAAACTGGCTCTAACCAGAATAGAAAGAGGAGTGGGAGGCCCCGGTGCACAACTGAGCAAGAGGACAAGTACATTAGAGTGTCTAGTTCGAGAAACAGACGCCTCACAGTGAAGAGGAGACTCCGGGATGCTGGCCTTCTAGGCAGAGTTCCTCTGTCCAGTGTCTGTGTTCTTTTGCCCATCTTAATCTTTTATTTTTATTGGCCAGTCTGAGAAATTGCCTTTTCTTTGCAACTCTGCCTAGAAGACCAGCATCCCGGAGTCTCCTCTTCACTGTTGATGTTGAGACTGGTGTTTTGCGGGTACTATTTAATGAAGCTGCCAGTTGAGGACTTGTGAGGTGTCTGTTTCTCGAACTAGACACTCTAACGTACTTGTCCTCTTGCTCAGTTGTGCACCGGGGCCTCCCACTCCTCTTTCTATTCTGGTTAGTGCCAGTTAGGGTTAGGGCTGTTCTGTGAAGGAAGTAGTACACAGCGTTGTACGAGATCTTCAGTTTCTTGGCAATTTCTCACATGGAATAGCCTTCATTTCTCAGAACAAGAATAGACTGACGAGTTTCAGAAGAACGTGCTTTGTTTCTGGCCATTTTGAGCCTGTAATCGAACCCACAAATTCTGATGCTCCAGATACTCAACAAGTCTAAAGAAGGCCAGTTTTATTTCTTCTTTAATCAGCACACCAGTTTTCAGCTCTGCTAACATAATTGCAAAAGGGTTTTCTAATGATCAATTAGCCTTTTAAAATTATAAACTTGGATTAGCTAACACAATGTGCCATTGGAACACAGGAGTGATGGTTGCTGATAATGGGCCTCTGTACGCCTATGTAGATATTCCATTAAAAATCTGCCGTTTCCAGCTACAATAGTCATTTACAACATTAACAATGTCTACACTGTATTTCTGATCAATTTTATGTTATTTTAATGGATGAAAAATGTGCTTTTGTTTCAAAAATAAGGACATTTTTAAGTGACCCCAAACTTTTGAACGGTAGTGTAAATATTTTACAAAATTTTTATTCACAATAACTGAACTCACATTTTTGGAATGCTTGGAATGACAAGTGAGCAGACACAAACAGTGACTGTGCGACCCCAGCGGGTCCTGCCAACAGTGTGTGAAGCATCTAATCTAACTAGTGAATGAACTGCTGCCACCCCCGGGCTGGGAGGGCACAGTTTGTTCTGTACTGTGTGATGAGAGAGCAGCCTGGCTCACTCAGGGATGCACATGTGCCGAGCTCAGGGCATTTTTCTTATTCCCTAGCTTAGCCCCGGATTTGCCCTCCACAATGGGGTCATGTCCACAGCGGCGTCTGACCCCGGCCTGAACCCCTCTGCCTCTGCTGACAAGCACATGTACGTAGCCCCCCCCACACACACAGGCATGCACCAAGCGCACAAACACAGGCACGTACGCTTGCACACACACTCCACACACATTCCACACAGTCACTCTCTGCATGACCCCTATCCGCCCTTTAGAGTGACCCTGTGACCGCTACTGTACCTCACACAGAGTTTGACACCAAACAGCTGGTCCCTATCAGCAGGGTAGCAAGATGCACCTCATGTTAATCTACAAATAATATCTCAATGTGTGACATTACAGTAGGCTGTAGGCTAAATTGAGTACATAACCTCATTTTGTGGATTCACAGTAGCCTACACAGGAAAACATGTAAAAGGGCCAATGACGTGTAAATGTTGGTGTCCAAATGAAATATTTTCCAAAGTCAAGAACTAATGTTTACAAATTCTACATAATGTAATTTTGACTTTTCTCTTTTATATGAGTTCTAAAAGAGTTAATGGTTAAATGTGAAGAAAAAAAATGGTTACTTTTGGTGCTCTGAAGTAAAAAAAAAAAAAATGGGATTAGGAGCAACCGTCCGAAGGCAAAGGTAATGTAGATAAATGTTAATAAAACATCTTAAATCATAATAAAATGATCAACAAATATTATACTAGCATGATTTTGTAAGGTCTATACCACTATACTGCTATATGGGTAAGACAGTTTATGCAGAAAGCTTTTAAATACTTTAAATACTTTTGTCTGGAAAAATGTCCTTAATGATTATCGTTTGGTGCAACCGAAAAAAGTCACAATTTTGGATCAAATCACATTACGATGCTGATCTGACAGGGTGTGACATCATACAACTGCTACAAAACAATAAAAAATGTGAATTATCGGAAACTTTATTAATATTTTATTTCAATACTTAAGATTGAAAGTCAAGTTTTCACATGGGTGCACAAGCAGTCGCCTGTAAAACATGTTTAAGTGAGAAAAGTCATACATACAACCAGTATTTTTTATGTAAAAAAAACTATGACATTATTTTGTTGTCTAAAAAATGCAGAGAGAAGCTCAGCCGATAAGAGACATTTCACATGGTTTTTATTTCCCTAACATAAATTGCAGTGAAAAGTGAAGGAAAAAAAATCATTAAAATGTAACTTCTGACCTCATAGATGTTGAATATTTTAGACCAATTGTATATCATGTACAATTATAATTAATATGCTTTGTTTAACTGATTGAACAAACTTTTTTTTGTTGCCATTTTGGGCTTTTAACCTCACCTGCACACCATTTTTACATTTTTTTAAAAATCTGTACTGTTTTGTCTTTCACTTCTTTTCTTTGGTGCGAATAAATAAAACCTAAAAACCTAAAACCTAAATATTTGAGACCATGCATTTAATCATATTTTATTATTCATTTCTTTACATAACACTCAGTTTTTTGTTTACATTCATGGGTGCACTGAATGACTAAATTTAACAATCTTATAACAATCACATTTTTAACAATTATATATTGCAAAAAAAAACTGAAAGTGCATATGTAACACTCATGGGAACACAAAAAGTGTAATACAGCTTTAGCTGTAGCACGGTTTTTGGATCAAAAGTGGAGAAAAAAAAGAGAAATACTAATTATTCTGTAAAAAAAAAAAATCCACTTTTGACCCAAATACCATACTACAGCTCAAAATGTATTACAGCATGACACTAGTCAGAGGTGTGAGAGAGTGACATCAGTAGACAAAAGTCTCTACCTCTTTGTGCTCCTGAAGCACGGTGTTGAGCCTCTCGCTCTCGTTGGACGCGTTGGACGCCACGGAGCGGCTCAGCTTCAGATCCGTCTGCAGCTCCAGCAGCTGGCCCATGTAGAAGGCCTCCTTTGACGCTGACTCCTGCAGCAGCGACTCCTCGTTGATCTCGCCATCCTCCGCCACCTTACGCTGGTTGGAGTATGCCTGGCCAAACGCCTGGGGAGGCAGAGAGGGAATAGACCAGAATGAGATACAGATACTGTTTGGTTAGAAAGGAATTTTTCTTCAAAAGGCAGAGGGTTAGCCATGGTACAGCGTCCGTAGATAGAAAGCTATTTTTTGGGTTAAATGCCTTGCTCAAGTGCACAACGGTAGAGGTAGTAATGATCTGACACCAGCATCCCTGAAGTAGCTAATAACAAAAAATCTTATACACTTTGGATATGGTTGTGGAGGAGACTATGTCCCCTGTGGTCACTAGGTACCTTCTTATCACCCACAAAGCTCCAAGGTTGTCCCTCCCCGCCTCAAGGGTATTGTGCAATGATATTTCAGCCCCTGTCTCTGATCGATAGACACTGTGTTCCCATTCTCCTGACACAGGTTTTCACACAGCGCTCCAAGCTGACTTGTCATGACAAAGGAATCCTGGCTTGATGCTTGATTGAGGGAATGACAGCATTGATCAACAACAGCCAATGACCCCTGGATACCGGCCATGTTGGAAAGGTGGCTCCTATTCACACCTGTAACAGCTACCTCTACAGCACCAAGGTTGTATTAATTGGGTACCAAACTAAAGGAAACAGACTGAAACAGGATTACCTGGCCTTATGAAAAACACACTGAACAAAAATATATATACGATGTGTAAAGTGTTGATACCATGTTTCATGAGTTCATAAATATTCCTTGAAATGTTCCATTTGCACAAAAATCTTATTTATCTCAAATTTTGTGTAAGAATTTCTTTACATTACATCCCTGTTAGTGAGCATTTCTCCTTTGCCAAAATAATCCATCCACCTGACAGGTGTGGAATATTAAGAAGTTGATTAAACAGTATGATCATTACACTGGTGCAACTTGTGCTGGGGACAATAAAAGGCCACTTTAAAATGTCAAAATCAAATCAAATCAAATTTTATTAGTCACATACACATGGTTAGCAGATGTTAATGCGAGTGTAGCGAAATGCTTGTGCTTCTAGTTCCGACAATGCAGTAATAACAACAAGTAATCTAACCTAACAATTCCACAACTACTACCTTATACACGCAAGTGTAAAGGGATAAAGAATATGTACATAAAGATATATGAATGAGTGATGGTACAGAACGGCATAGGCAAGATGCAGTAGATGGTATAGAGTACGGTATATACATATGAGATGAGTACTGTAGGGTATGCAAACATAAAGTGGCATAGTTTAAAGTGGCTAGTGGTACATGTATTACATAAAGATGGCAAGATGCAGTAGATGATATAGAGTACAGTATATACATATACATATGAGATGGGTAATGTAGGGTATGTAAACATTATATTAAGTGGCATTGTTTAAAGTGGCTAGTGGTACATTTTTACATAATTTCCATCAATTCCCATTTTTAAAGTGGCTGGAGTTGAGTCAGTATGTTGGCAGCGGCCGCTAAATGTTAGTGGTGGCTGTTTAACAGTCTGATGGCCTTGAGATAGAAGCTGTTTTTCAGTCTCTCGGTCCCTGCTTTGATGCACCTGTACTGACCTCGCCTTCTGGATGATAGCGGGGTGAACAGGCAGTGGCTTGGGTGGTTGTTGTCCTTGATGATCTTTATGGCCTTCCTGTGACATCGGGTGGTGTAGGTGTCCTGGAGGGCAGGTAGTTTGCCCCCGGTGATGCGTTCTGCAGACCTCACTACCCTCTGGAGAGCCTTACGGTTGTGGGCGGAGCAGTTGCCGTACCAGGCAGTGATAAAGCCCGACAGGATGCTCTCGATTGTGCATCTGTAGAAGTTTGTGAGTGCTTTTGGTGACAAGCCGAATTTCTTCAGCCTCCTGAGGTTGAAGAGGCGCTGCTGCGCCTTCTTCACAACGCTGTCTGTGTGGGTGGACCAATTCAGTTTGTCCGTGATGTGTACACCGAGGAACTTAAAACTTTCCACCTTCTCCACTACTGACCCGTCGATGTGGATAGGGGGGTGCTCCCTCTGCTGTTTCCTGAAGTCCACAATCATCTCCTTTGTTTTGTTGACGTTGAGTGTGAGGTTATTTTCCTGACACCACACTCCGAGGGCCCTCACCTCCTCCCTGTAGGCCGTCTCGTCGTTGTTGGTAATCAAGCCTACCACTGTAGTGTCATCCGCAAACTTGATGATTGAGTTGGAGGCGTGCATGGCCACGCAGTCGTGGGTGAACAGGGAGTACAGGAGAGGGCTCAGAACGCACCCTTGTGGGGCCCCAGTGTTGAGGATCAGCGGGGTGGAGATGTTGTTACCTACCCTCACCACCTGGGGGCGGCCCGTCAGGAAGTCCAGGACCCAGTTGCACAGGGCGGGGTCGAGACCCAGGGTCTCGAGCTTGATGACGAGTTTGGAGGGTACTATGGTGTTAAATGCTGAGCTGTAGTCGATGAACAGCATTCTCACATAGGTATTCCTCTTGTCCAGATGGGTTAGGGCAGTGTGCAGTGTGGTTGCGATTGCGTCGTCTGTGGACCTATTGGGTCGGTAAGCAAATTGGAGTGGGTCTAGGGTGTCCGGTAGGGTGGAGGTGATATGGTCCTTGACTAGTCTCTCAAAGCACTTCATGATGACGGAAGTGAGTGCTACGGGGCGGTAGTCGTTTAGCTCAGTTACCTTAGCTTTCTTGGGAACAGGAACAATGGTGGCCCTCTTGAAGCATGTGGGAACAGCAGACTGGGATAAGGATTGATTGAATATGTCCGTAAACACACCAGCCAGCTGGTCTGCGCATGCTCTGAGGACGCGGCTGGGAATGCCGTCTGGGCCTGCAGCCTTGCGAGGGTTAACACGTTTAAATGTTTTACTCACCTCGGCTGCAGTGAAGGAGAGCCCGCAGGTTTTGGTAGCGGGCCGTGTCAGTGGCACTGTATTGTCCTCAAAGCGGGCAAAAAAGTTATTTAGCCTGTCTGGGAGCAAGACATCCTGGTCCGCGACGGGGCTGGTTTTCTTTTTGTAATCCGTGATAGACTGTAGACCCTGCCACATACCTCTTGTGTCTGAGCTGTTGAATTGCGACTCTAGTTTGTCTCTGTACTGGGACTTAGCCTGTTTGATAGCCTTGCGGAGAGAATAGCTACACTGTGTGTATTCGGTCACGTTTCCGGTCACCTTGCCCTGGTTAAAAGCAGTGGTTCGCACTTTCAGTTTCACGCGAATGCTGCCGTCAATCCACGGTTTCTGGTTTGGGAATGTTTTAATCGTTGCTGTGGGTACGACATCGTCAATGCACTTCCTAATGAACTCGCTCACCGAATCAGCATATTCTTCAATGTTGTTGTTGGACGCAATGCGGAACATATTCCAATCCGCGTGATCGAAGCAGTCTTGAAACGTGGAATCAGATTGGTCGGACCAGCGTTGAACAGACCTGAGCGCGGGAGCTTGTTGTTTTAGTTTCTGTTTGTAGGCTGGAATCAACAAAATGGAGTCGTGGTCAGCTTTTCCGAAAGGAGGGCGGGGAGGGCCTTATATGCGTCGCGGAAGTTAGTATAACAATGATCCAGGGTTTTACCAGCCCTGGTAGCACAATCGATATGCTGATAGAATTTAGGGAGTTTTGTTTTTAGATTAGCCTTGTTAAAATCCCCAGCTACGATGAATGCAGCCTCAGGGTGTGTGGTTTCCAGTTTACAAAGAGTCAGATAGAGTTCGTTCAGGGCCATCGATGTGTCTGCTTGGGGGGGAATATATACGGCTGTGATTATGATCGAAGAGAATTCCCTTGGTAGATAATGCGGTCGACATTTGATTGTGAGGAGTTCTAGATCAGGTGAACAGAATGACTTGAGTTCCTGTGTGTTGTTATGATGATCACACCACGTCTCGTTAATCATAAGGCATACCCCCCCGCCCCTCTTCTTACCAGAAAGATGTTTGTTTCTGTCGGCGCGATGCGTGAAGAAACCAGCTGGCTGCACCGACTCCGTTAGCGTCTCTTGAGTTAGCCATGTTTCCGTGAAGCAGAGCACGTTGCAATCCCTGATGTCTCTCTGGAATGTTACCCGTGCTCGGATTTCATCAACCTTATTGTCAAGAGACTGGACATTGGCGAGTAGTATGCTAGGGAGTGGAGCGCGATGTGCCCGTCACCGAAGCCTGACCAGGAGACCGCTACGTTTGCCCCTTTTACGGCGTCGCGTAGGGTCGCCGGCTGGGATCAGATCCATTGTATTGGGTGGAAGGCAAAACACTGGATCCGTTTCGGGAAAGTCATATTCCTGGTAGGAACGATGGTTAGTTGACGTTAATCGTATATTCAGTAGTTCCTCCCGACTGTATGTAATGAAACCTAAGATCACCTGGGGTACCAATGTAAGAAATAACACATAAAAAAACAAAATACTGCATATTTTCCAATGAACGTGAAGCGAGGCGGCCATCTCGGTCGGCGCCGGAAATGTGCAGTTTTTGTCACACAACACAATACCACAGATGTCTCAAGTTTTGATGGAGCGTGCAATTGGCATGCTGACTGCAGGAATGTTCACCAGAGCTATTGCCAGAGATATGAATGTTCGATTCCTTACCATAATCTGCCTCCAACATTGTTTTAGAGAATTTTGGCAGTACGTCCAACCATCCTCACAACTGCAGACCAGCCCAGGACCTCCACATCCAGCTTCTTCACCTGCGGGATCGTCTGAGGGCGGGTGGGGGGAGGGGGGCTTGGTGCTTCTGAGGGCGGGTGAGGAGTATTTCTGGCTGTAATAAAGCCCTTTTGTAGAAAAACTCAGTCTGATTGACTAGGCCTGGCTCCCCAGTGGGTGGGTATGGCTGCCAAGTAGGTGGGCCTATGCCCTCCCAGCCCCAACATGGCTGCACCCCTGCCCAGTCATGTCCATAGATTAGGGTCTAACGAATGTATTTCAATTGACTGATTTCCTCATATGAACTGTAATTGAAATTGTTGCATGTTACATTTATTTATTTTTGAGTATATAAAGGTTCTATGTAATGTCAGGTCAAGTGCAGAAGATTAGAGTATGCAATTAAATCAGATTGTACTTGGTTGTCTACTGGCACAGAAAAGTATTAAAAAAAGCCACACACACACTACACTCTCTCTTAGCTTCTGCACCACTCAATGGTTCATCAGATATCTCATACTGCCATATCAACCAGCAGGTCTTAGTCAGAACATGCCTGGGATGGGAGTTAGTACATGAAGAGGCCTCTTGTCAGAGAAGGGAATCAATTAAGTCAGGGGTGTCAAACTCATGCCATGGAGGGCCTAGTTTCTGCTGGTTTTGGGGTTTTCTTTTTAATTAAGACCTAGACAACCGGGTGAGGGGAGTTACTTACTAATGAGTGACCTTAATTCATCAATCAAGTACAGCGGAGGACGGAAACCCCGAAGACCCTCAGCCCTCTGTGGAATGAGTTACACACACGTGAATTAAGGGCTTACTCTATGACAAAACACCATCATTTATGGAGTACAATCAATGTGATTATCAACGGCAACACTGGAACAATTAGGGTTAAGTTCCTTGCTCAAGGTCACATTGACAGATTTTTCAGCTTGTCGGCACAAAGATTCCAACTAGCAACCTTTCGGTTACTGGATTAACGCTCTAACCGCTAGGCTACCTGCCGCCATCATATCCATGTGTGTATGTGTTCAATTAATTGTCAATTAATTGTACCTAAAACATGTTCCACACCAGTACCTAAAACATGTTCATTTATTGACCAATAAACATTCACTTGGGTGTGGTCTGGCACATAAATGCAATCATATTTGTATTGTAAGAAAAGTTGGTCCACATGTTGCAAACACTGCCAAGACTCAACATATGCAAGAACATTCATATTGACCTCACGGTGGCGCTATAACAGGCACATGTTTACTCTTGGTCTGTTTGACTCAGAGTGATGACATTTGGCACACATGCTCAGGGATATGAGTTCAGCTAACCCACACGATATATACCATTCTTGCTATACACGGGAAACTGATGAGGGTGAAAAACTCAGCAGCGTTGCAGTTCTTGACACAGACAGGTACGCCTACCCCGCTCAAAGGCACTTAAATCTTTTGTCCTGCCCATTCGCCCTCTGAAAGGTACGCATACACAATCCATGTCTTAATTGTCTCAAGGTTTAAAAATCCTTCTTTAACCTGTTTCCTCACCTTCATCTACACTGATTGAAGAGGATTTATCAAGTGACATCAATAAGGGATCATAGCTTCACCTGGATTCACCTGGTCAGTCTATGTCATGGAAAGAGCAGGTGTTCATAATGTTTTGTACAATCAGTGTATATGATTTCAGCATCCGTATGCTGTACTGGCAGCGCTGGTCACGCCAAATAAGGCTGTTAATCTCCCAATACAGCCAGCATCTGCCAGAGGAAGAAAAATGCTGTCTGGTCAGTTTGCAGAGGGACGTGAGGCTCAGGGCTCAGATTTGAATTTAACTGTCAAATTGTGTCAAACTGTCAAACCTTTTTTTATTAGGACTTTTTCATTAAAAATGTATATGTTCATTTTACAACATTTCTTTATTGTATAATACTGACATAACATAAAAGTAAATAATTTTGTCTAATAATCGTATTGCTATGTGAATGTGCTTCTGGTGCATGTCTGAGAGACAGCCCACTGGGGACACATGTCTGTTCAACGTCTAGTTTTGATTTGGTTGAATTTTCAACTAATGTGAATTCAACGTGAAATCAACAAAAATGTCACCATATCATTGGTTTTAGGTTAAAAGTTACATGAAAAAAGACCCTTACATTGATAACTTTTTGCAAATCCAATCAGTATTCCATGTTGATTCAACATAATCACATTACATTCTTTTTGTTGAAATGACATGGAAACAATGTTGATTCAGCCACTTTTTGCCCAGTGGGAAAGGTCTGGACAGAGAGCTGTGTCCTCTCAGATGTAATAGTCTCAGCACCACACTCCCTCAAAACCAAACCCAGTTGAATGATTCTCCCAGAGAGCTTGAGAAAGGTTCTCTCTGATTGGTGAATGAATAATTCAGGAACACTGTTTCCACCTTATCATCATCATGTCCACAACATTTGAGCAGAAGGATGACTCATTGATAAGATACCAGCCTTTATTACTTGTGGTCATACTACCTTCAATAGACTTCTTTCTCAATGCACCATTTTTCTAATAAGCCGCATGCAGCATTTTGAGGTGTGTTTGTAGATAGTGGTAATTTGTCATTGTTAAATCCCTTCTGCTCCAGAGCAGATCTTAATACAGGAAGGGAGCTCAATACAGAATATAAGCAAGGGCTCCGCTCAAATGGAGAGCTTAGTGTGAATTAAGTTAAAGCTCCCCAACAAAAAGTGGATGTACATACAATCTGATGATATAGTTATTAAATTTTAAGGTTTGACCAGCTTTCCTTGGCTGTTCATTTGTGTGTGGAGGGGGATCGAGTCAGTACATGTATAGCATTACTTATTTGTGTGTGTGTTTGTGTTTGTGTGTGTGTGAATGAGATAAGCAGATTTAACAGCAGAAGATGTATACAATAACCATCCTTCCATTGACAGCTGGACACCTCCTACGTCACACACAGACACTGACAGCTGATCCCCATCCCATCTCCACTGAAACAACACAGCACACCGATGAACAAACTGACACCCCCACACACACAGACAATTAACCCACTCAGGGATGAGATGACTCTTTCATAGAAAGAGAGCTCAACCAGTCATGACTACTGAATAACTGGAATGCAAAGCCTCGGTCACGGTCATCATGGTCAATTAACCACAAACTGCCCCATATGACACAGATAGTCACACCATTCAATCATTCAATGCTTAGTCAGCGAGTGAGCAACCGGCCCATGAGACAGGAGAGGATTGGGTTAAAGCAGGTCTATGGCTCTTTGGAAGTCCCTACGTCACATCTAGAATGTGTTTTCAATTTGTTGACGTTGACACTGACTGCAGTGTAAGTCACCTTTGTCTATTCACACATGTACCAACAGCATGTGAACAAACACAGCTGTGCACAGTGTTTCTCTTGTCTTCTATTTTTCTAGTGCTAATCACGTTTGCATAGGAACTACACATAAACACACAAGAGAGTAACCATCCTTAATTGCACACACAAACAGTCACTAAGGAGCTTCTGTCTGGCCACTACAAAAACATGCATTGATGTGAGGAGCGCTCTCTCTCTCTCTGTCTCTCTTTCTATCTTGTTTCAGATGTCCCTCGTGTCTCCTCTCCTCCAAGTGCAACGCCACAGAGTGATTCTGTAAGTGATTAGGTGAGAGGCCCCGTAGTCCCTAGAACAAAAGATGTGATTAATTTGGGGCTTGACCAGGGTGAATGAGCTGGCATTGTTGCTTTTAGATGAAAGCCTGTCAATATCCAGACAGGCAGGAGGGCCAGACTCCACAGGCCCCTCGAGAGTCCAGCTGGGTCCCTGGAGCAGGAGCTTGGCTTGGGCCCCACTCTGAGGCCTCTCTCCCCCTGGCTCCACTCTGGAGGATGGAGGGAGAACAGACAGTGGAGGCTGCCTGTGATTCAGAGTCAGTGAAGCTCATCCATAGAGACAGGGGATCTTGGATGCATAGTGGGAGAGGCAGATGGTTTTCGAACAAAGGGAAGCTAGGCGACCTCAAAGCTTGTTCTCTCCATCTGCTTCCTGTTATTCTCTACAGAACACATCACTCTGTAACACAGCTCAAACACATATGAGGAAAATGTGCTCTGGCTCCCTGTTGCATGAGGCATCCTCCTCTGATGCACGGCTTAAAATAACTCCATGTCTGTACTGTAACTGTATATGAAGATCAACAAAAATATAAGCTGCACTGCTACCACAGAATAACAAGATCGTCTAATCATGTCACATTAAACATGGTGGATGTGAGGATGTTTAAAGTTGAATGTCATATCCTGGGGTGATAATATGTGGTTAACAAGTGGGTTCCAGTACGGTGTTTTATACTGATTATAGTTGTATACTGCATTGTGGATTCCACCCTGAGGCATTCTGATCCATCTGCGATAGAAGCCACACAAAGAAAGCCCTTTCTATAGATATTCATCCCTCAGAATAGGATGAGGAGCAGACAGTTCTCTGGTCGACACGGGACGGTTGACTGGTATGTTGTGTAGTCTGGTGTGTTGTGGAGTGGAGTGCTACTCTGAAATCCTTCCCCCCTACGACATACCCTGTTTGGGAGTCGTGGGACAGCTCTGTGCCATTTTTAGACCCAGGGAGCTCAGCACGCAGGAGACTGAACTACTTCGGTGTAACAGTGATTCATCTCCAACCTAACCTCCACGGTAGAGCCCTCTTGGACTTCACTTCTTCTGTGATAGTATGCAACACAAATGATAAAAACCAAGACTTGTCAACGACCACCTGATTGCTTAAATGGAAAAGAAACTTGGAACCCAAGTTTCAATGTAAGATAGGTGAATTTTCAAGATTAAGGTCAAAGGTAGGTGGAGTCATAGTGGATAGATCAGTGGACTATGTAGATTAGCTATGACTTATTTATTTCACACTTAGTTTGGACTTTTAATAAATACAGTGCATTCGGAAAGTATTCAGACTGCTTGACTTTTTCCACATTTTGTTACGTTACAGCCTTATTCTAAAATGTGTTAAATTGTTTTTTTCCTCCCCAATCAATCTACACACAATAATGACTAAGAAAAAACAGGTTTGTAGATTTTTTTGCAAAAACATAAAATCTAAAAATGTATTCAGACCCTTCACTTATTACTTTGTTGAAGCATCTTTGGCAGTGATTACAGCCTCGAGTCTTCAACTCAAATCAAATGTATTTATATAGCCCTTCTTACATCAGCTGATATCTCAAAGTGCTGTACAGAAACCTAGCCTAAAACCCCAAACAGCAAGCAATGCAGGTGTAGAAGCACGGTGGCTAGAAAAAACTCCCTAGAAAGGCCAAAACCTAGGAAGAAACCTAGAGAGGAACCAGGCAATGAGGGGTGGCCAGTCCTCTTCTGGCTGTGCCGGGTGGAGATTGTAACAGAACATGGCCAAGATGTTCAAATGTTCATAAATGACCAGCATGGTCAAATAATAATAATCACAATAGTTGTCGAGGGTGCAACAAGTCAGCTCCTCAGGAGTAAATGTTAGTTGGCTTTTCATAGCCGATCATTAAGAGTATCTCTACCGCTCCTGCTGTCTCTAGAGAGTTGAAAACAGCAGGTCTGGGACAGGTAGCACGTCCGGTGAACAGGTCAGGGTTCCATAGCCGCAGGCAGAACAGTTGAAACTGGAGCAGCAGCACGGCCAGGTGGACTGGGGACAGCAAGGAGTCATCATGCCAAGTAGTCCTGAGGCATGGTCCTAGGGCTCAGGTCCTCCGAGAGAGAGAAAGAAAGAGAGAATTAGAGAGAGCATACTTAAATTCACACAGGACACCCGATAAGACAGGAGAAGTACTCCAGATATAACAGACTGACCCTAGCCCCCCGACACATAAACTACTGCAGCATAAATACTGGAGGCTGCGACAGGAGGGGTCAGGAGACACTGTGGCCCCATCCGATGATACCCCCGGACAGGGCAAAACAGGAAGGATATAACCCCACCCACTTTGCCAAAGCACAGCCCCCACACCACTAGAGGGATATCTTCAAACATCAACTTACCATCCTGAGACAAGGCCGAGTATAGCCCACAAAGATCTCCCCCACGGCACAACTCAAGGGGGGGGCGCCAACCCAGACAGGAAGATCACGTCAGTGACTCAACCCACTCAAGTGACGCACCCCTCCTAGGGACGGCATGGAAGAGCACCAGTAAGCCAGTGACTCAGCCCTTGTAATAGGGTTAGAGGCAGAGAATCCCAGTAGAGGGGAACCGGCCAGGCAGAGACAGCAAGGGCTGTCTCTCATACCCAAGACTTCTTGGGTATGACGCTACAAACTTGGCACACCTGTATTTGGGGAGTTTTTCCCATTCTTCTCTGAAGATCCTCTCAAGCTCTGTCAGGTTGTATGGGGAGCGTCGCTGCACAGATTTTTTCAAATCAAATCAAATTTGATTTGTCACATATGCCGAATACAGCCTTACAGTGAAAATGCTTACTTACAAGCCCTTAACAACAATGCATTGCAAGAAAAAGAGGTAAGAAAATATTTACTAAATAAACGAAAGTACAAATAAAAAGTAACACAATAAAATAACAACAATGAGGCTATATATAAGGGGGGGGGGGGGGGGTCAATGTAAATAGTCCTGGTGGCCATTTGATTAATTGTTTATCAGTCTTATGGCTTGGGGTATCAGGTATGAAGGTAAGACCTAGATGCAGACAACGTCAAATTAACAATGGTTTAATATTCCAACAGGAGCAGGTCAAGGCAGGCAGGGGTCAGTAAACCAGAGGTGGGGCAACGGTACCGGACAGCAGGCAGTCTCAAGGTCAGGGTAGGCAGAGGTCAATAATCCAGAGGTTGGGCAAAGGTACAGGTCGACAGGGAGGCTCAGGTTCAGGGGCAGGCAGAGTGGTCAGGCAGGTGGGCTCAGAGTCAGGACAGGCAAGGGTCTAAACCAGGAGGGCGAGAAAAAGAGAGACTGGCAAAAGCAGGAGCTGAAACAAAAATGCTGGTTGACTTGACAAACAAGACGAAATGTCAACAAACAAACCCAGAACACAGGTATACATACACAGGGGATAATGGGGAAGATGGGCGACACCTGGAGGGGGGTGGAGACAATCACAAAGACAGGTGAAACAGATCAGGTGTGTGACATGAGAGAAGAAGCTGTTAAGGAGTCTTCGGAAAAAAAATTGTCCTTCCTCTGACATAGCCTAGTATATAGGTCCTGGATGTCCGGAAGCTTGGCCCCAGCGATGTACTGGGCCGTATGCACTACCCTCTGTAGCGCCTTAAAGTCGGATGCTGAGCAGTTGCCATACCAGGCAGTGATGCAACCGGTCAGGATTCTCCCGATGGTGCAGCTGTAGACCTTTTGGAGGATCTGGGGACCCATGCCAATTCTTTTCAGTCTCCTGAGGGGGAAAAGGTGTTGTCATGCCCTCTTCACGACTGTCTTGGTGTGTTTGGACCATGATAGTTAGTTGGTGAGGTGGACACCAAGGACCTTGAAACTTTCGACCCGTTCCACGACAACCACGTCGATGTGAATGGGGGCTTGTTCGGCACTTATTTTCCTGTAGTCCATGATCAGCTTTTTTGTCTTGCTCACGTTGAGGGAGAGGTTGTTGTCCTGGCACCACACTGCCAAGTTTCTGACCTCCTCCATATAGGCTGTTTCTATGTCGTCAGTGATCAGGCTGTTGTGTCATCAGCAAACTTAAGGATGGTGTTGGAGTCGTGCTTGGCCAGGCAGTCGTGGGTGAACAGGGAGTACAGGAGGGGACTAAGCACGCACCCTTGAGGGGCCCCCGTGTTGAGGATCAGCATGGCAGACGTGTTGTTGCATAACCTTACCACCTGGGGGCGGCCCGTCAGGAAGTCCTGGATTCAGTATCAGAGGGAGCTGTTTAGTCCCAGGGTCCTTAGCTTAGTGATGAGCTTTATGGGCACTATGGTGTTGAATGCTGAGCTGTAGTCAATGAACAGCATTCTCACATTGGTGTTCCTTTTGTCCAGGTGGGAAAGGGCAGTGTGGAGTGCAATTGAGATTGCATCATCTGTGGATCTGTTGGGGCGGTATGCGAATTGGAGTGGGTCTAGGGTATCTGGGAGGATGCTGTTGATGTGAGCCATGACCATCCTTCAAAGCACTTCATGGCTACCGACGTGAGTGCTACGGGGCGGTAATAATTTAGGCAGGTTACCTTCTCTTCCTTGGGCACAGGGACTATGGTGGTCTGCTTGAGATATTACAGACTCAGTCAGGGAGAAATTGAAAACGTCAGTGAAGACACTTGCCAGTTGGTCCGCACATGCTTTGAGTACACGTCCTGGTAATCCATCTTGTGAATGTTGACCTGTTTAAAGTTCTTGCTCACATCGGCTACCGAGAGCGTTATCACACAGTGATCCAGAACAGCTGGTGCTCCCATGCATGCTTCAGTGTTGCTTGCCTCGAAGCGAGCATAAGAGGCATTTAGCTTTAGGTCTGGTAGGCTCGTTTCACTGGGCAGCTCGCGTCTGGGTTCCCCTTTGTAGTCTGTAATAGTTTTCAGGCCCTGCCACATCTCAGAGCCGGTGTAGTAGGATTCAATCTTAATCCTGTATTGACACTTTGATTGTTTGATGGTTCGTCTGAGGCCATAGCGGGATTTCTTCTCGTTAGTATATTTAGATTAGTGTCCCGCTCTTTGAAAGCGGCAGCTCTAGCCTTTAGCTCGATGCGGATGTTGCCTGTAATCCACGGCTTCTGGTTGGGATATGTACGTACGGTCACTGTAGGAACAATGTCGGCGATGCACTTATTGAGCCGATGACTGAGGTAGTATACTCCTCAATGCCATTGGATGAATCCCGGAACATATTCCAGTCTGTGCTAGTAAAACAGTTCTGTAGCATAGCATCTGCGTCATCTGACCACTCCATACTGAGTGAGTCACTGGTACTTACTGTTTTAGTTTTTGGTTGTACGCAGGAATCAGGAGGATAGAATTATGGTCAGATTTGCCAAATGGAGAGCGGGGGAGAGCTTTTTATGCATCTCTGTGTGTGGAGTAAAGGTGGTCTAGAGTTTTTTTCCCTCTGGTTGCACATGTGACATGCTGGTAAAAATGTGGTAAAACTGATTTAAGTGTGCCTGCATTAAAGTCCCCGGCCACTAGGAGTGCCGCTTCTAGGTGAGCAATTTCTTGTTTGCTTATGGCCTTATAGAGTTGGTTGAGTGCGGTCTTAGTGCCAGCATCGGTCTGTGGTGGTAAATAGACAGCTACGAATAATATAGATGAGAAATCTCTTGGTAGATAATGTGGTCTACAGCGTATCATAAGTTACTCTACCTCAGGCGAGCAATACCTCGAGACTTCTTTAATATTAGACATTGCGCACCAGCTGTTATTGACAAAAAGACACACACACCCACCCATCGTCTTACCAGACATAGCTTCTCTGTTCTGCCTTTGCATTGAAAATCCCTCCAGCTCTATATTATCTGTGTTGTCGTTCAGCCACGACTCGGCGAAACATAAGATATTACAGTTCTTAATGTGCTGTTGGTAGGATAATCGTAATCGAAGGTCATCAATTTTGTTTTCCAATGATTGCATGTTAGCAAGTAGAATTGATGGCAGTGGGAGTTTACTCGCTCGCCTACGGATTGACAAAAGGCAGCCCGATCTGCATCCTCTTTTCCTCCATCTTCTCTTCACACAAATGACTGGGATCTGGGCCTGTTCCCGGGAGAGCAGTATATCTTTCTCATCGGACTCGTTAAATGAAAAAGCTTCTTCCAGTTCGTGGTGAGAAATCCCAGTTCTGATGTCCAGAAGTTATTTTTGTTCATAAGAGACGGTAGTAGCAACATTATATACAAAATAAGTTACAAACAACGCAAAAAAAATGAACAAAATAGCGCAATTGGTTAGGGGCATGTAAAACCTCAGCCATCCTCTTCGGCGTCATCTTAACAAGCTCAGGAGAGCTTTGCGTGTGTCTGTCTGTGTATGAATGTGTGTCTGCCTGTGAATGTGTGAGTGTATGTGCACAGCAATGGAACATCTGAGCGATAAAATTAGATGTATAATGCTCCTTCAGTGCTTGCAC
Source organism: Salvelinus fontinalis (assembly GCF_029448725.1). Lineage (NCBI taxonomy): Eukaryota > Metazoa > Chordata > Actinopteri > Salmoniformes > Salmonidae > Salvelinus > Salvelinus fontinalis. The sequence continues at coordinate 29,029,761 of NC_074673.1, read as the reverse complement.
ATTTCCAGTAGGGCAGCCTGCTGTATATCGTCTATTAGGTTTAAACAACAATATCTTTACATTGTGAAAATGTTTGTTCCCTTTGCTCTGCCAGGCTGCCAGACTGAAACACTCAAAATCCCATAAATAAACAGGCATCACTCAGGCAGCATTAGTCAGAGGGCAGAATGGGATACATTAAGCTCCAGTCAGTCAAAAACAGGAAATAAAAATATACATGATGTAGCTTATTTTTCACTCATTCTATTGGACCAAAATAAGTACAAACAAAAGCCTTGGGGAGGGGCATAGTTCAGAATAACAGGAGCAGAATGGGAATCCGCCCCCAAGATGAACTATTCAATGCATTGAGTTCTGAGGTGTTTGAATGCAGCTATAGAAAACACTGTCTAGGATTTCCAAGCAATTAACATATAAAACTGTATCATAACACAACCAAGAGCAGACTGTCTAGAGTAACGGCATACAAACAGCAGATATTTAGCCTGTAGACAACAGCATTCTATGTCCCCTTGTAACACACAAGGGAAGAGCTCTCAGCACTCTGCCTCCCCACATGATGCTTGCCAACTCTAAAGCTGCTGCACTGATGTGTGTGTGTGTGTGTATGAGCGTGTAAAATTGACCAAAATCAATCTCCATCTAAATCAGTAAGTATGTTTATTACAAGGCTGAGAGCAGAGGCATGTTACTGCTGCACCTTTGTTTAATTTGCCAGGCCCACTGAAAGCTCTCACTGATTCAGGAATTCTGTGTGTGTGATATGAATGGTATCATAAGGATTGGGTGTGCACGTGTGTATGTGCGTGTGTGTGTGTGTGCACATTTATACCACACATTTGCCGATTTGTGAGCAGGTATTATAATGACTAACTGTGTGTGTGTGGGTGGTACCAAAACTGTACCAGACACAACAACCAACAATAGTATCCTATCCAGTCTAGTGCTTTCCCTCCCATCTCTGGTTGTGTGTGGTCTGTCCACATGCTGTGTTCATTCTAAAGGTCAGCCAGGAAAGCCAATGTTTAGCTTGTCTTTTTGAAGCAATTACATCTGGCCCCCAGTCATCATTCCACCACTGATAAGAGGGACGCTTGGTCCAGAGCGCAGAATGCCCATCACTTATTAAGGCTCATTCTGTATGTATCCTCTCCCCTCCTCTCCTCCCCTCGTATCTCCTCCTCATCTCTCCTCTCCTTCCATTTCCTCTCCTCATATCCCCTCCCCTTCCCCCTCCCCTTCCCCCTCCTTTCCTCATCTCTCCTCATCTCTCCTCTCCTCATATCTCCTCTCCTTCCCTCTCCTCATATCTCCTCCCCTTCCCTCTTCTCTCCTCATCTCTCCAGCTGAGAACAGATGGTTTGCAAACTGGCCCTTAACAGCTCACTGCCCTGTGTGAGATTATTAAGTGGAGTGGCATTAACTCTTCCACACATCACATATGTGACAAACAAGTCAGCAGGTAGGATAAGGATTGCATCTCATCTAACCTTACGGTCTTACTGAGATAAAATCTATTATACAAGAAGTGGTTCAAAATGGCAGCATAACCCAGATGGATAGGAGTGCTAGTGTCACAGTAACTGTATTCATTTATTAAGAGAGAGAAATACAGACAAACAGCGGGAAGAGAAAAGAGATGGCTTTTTACAGTATTTACTAACACATCATTTTATAACGTATTTTACCAGCTCTCTCAGCTGGGTAATATGCCCTAGAGAGGACGGTTGGGGACGATTGGCTCAGCAGAGTGGTAACTGCGCCAAAAGGTCAGAACACAGACGAAGTGGGCTGAAAGGACGAGAGGAAAAGAGAAGAGGCTTTGATGCAAGATGCCCTGTAAGACCTGTCCTGACTCATCAGCATGATGCAATGGCAGACTGCATGGGCTCTTGTTGGACCCCTTCCATCACCCTAGCTTCAGTCACTCCGAGAGAGAGAGAGAGAGAGAGAGAGAGAGAGAGAGAGAGAGAGAGAGAGAGAGATAATGCTCCTAATTATCAAAATCCAGAAAAGAGCCGCTAAATTCTACAACCACCTAAAAGGAAGCGATTCCCAAACCTTCCATAACAAAGCCATCACCTACAGAGAGATGAACCTGGAGAAGAGTCCCCTAAGCAAGCTGGTCCTAGGGCTCTGTTCACAAACACAAACACACCCCACAGAGCCCCAGGACAACAGCACAATTAGACCCAACCAAATCATGAGAAAACAAAAAGATAATTACTTGACACATTGGAAAGAATTAACAAAAAAACAGAGCAAACTAGAATGCTATTTGGCCCTAAACAGAGGGTACACAGTGGCAGAATACCTGACCACTGTGACTGACCCAAACTTAAGGAAAGCTTTGACTATGTACAGACTCAGTGAGCATAGCCTTGCTATTGAGAAAGGCTGCCGTAGGCAGACATGGCTCTCAAGAGAAGACAGGCTATGTGCACACTGCCCACAAAATGAGGTGGAAACCGAGCTGCACTTCCTAACTTCCTGCCCAATGTATGACCATATTAGAGACACATATTTCCCTCAGATCACACAGATCCACAAAGAATTCGAAAACAAATCCAATTTTGTTAAACTCCCATATCTACTGGGTGAAATTCCACAGTGTGCCATCACAGCAGCAAGATTTGTGACCTGTTGCCACAAGAAAAGGGCAACCAGTGAAGAACAAACACCATTGTAAATACTGCCTAGCCTTTGTTCTTAGAGTGTTTCAGATAAAGGACTATTGCCATAGAACAAATTGAAAGAATAAAGCTTATAATATCCTCCACAGTCATAAGTCATTACGGCTAAGATACTCTAATAACTACAGATATTCTTACATTAAATGACTGGGTGATAAGTATGTGCCTGTGGGCTCAATTTAAATCAGTCTCTGCTCTGAAAGCTCAAAAATCTTCATACAGCCCAGTGCAGAGTAGCCTCACATTAACCACTAACCAGATTCCCTCAGGCTGTGACAGCATCTCATCTTCCATCCATCAAACTGTTAAGAACCACAGGTGTGCCTGGGCCGTATTACTCTTCCACAGAGGACCTGTCTAGTAAACTCCAGGCAGCCGCATGGTAAATCAAGTTGTGTGTGTCTGTCTCCAGCTCTCCATAAAGCCAGAGATTCATTAGGGCCTCAGAAGCCTTATGTCCTATATCAGGGATTGGGGTGGGGGCGGTTCTGCGTACCCACAACCCATGCAGTCAGAGGCGGACCTAGCCTTTTGGGGGCCATAAGTGAAATGTTGTTGCCTCCCCCCAAAATAATTGTGGCACACTTGACAGCAGAGAGAACACTTTAATGTTTTTGAGTTCAGAGAAAATGTTGCAGAGTGTAAGGGCTGTCTCTCTCCTCATCCTCGGACGAGGAGAGGAGAGAAGGATCATCAGACCAAAATGCAACAGTAGGGAAATAGGCCATCTCTTTATTTGAAAAAACTATGATGGCAACACGAAAAAACAAAACACTTTCAAAAATACAAAACAAGAAAACAACGTTGACGAAACCTGAACATAAACTTACATAACTAAACGTAAACTCACGGACAGGAAACAGACGACATCAAAATAAACGAACAGCCAAACAGTCCCGTATGGTACATACATTCGACGACACAGGAGACAATCACCCACAAACAAACAGTGAGAACACCCTACCTAAATATGACTCTTAATTAGAGGAGAACGCAAAACACCTGCCTCTAATTAAGAGCCATACCAGGCAACCAAAACCAACATAGAAACAGATAACATAGACTGCCCACCCAAAACACATGCCCTGACCTAAACACATACAAAAAACAACATAAAACAGGTCAGGACCGTTACAGAACCCCCCCCTCAAGGTGCGAACGCCGGGCGCACCAGCACAAAGTCCAGGGGAAGGTCTGGGTGGGCAGTTGACCACGGTGGTGGCTCCGGCTCTGGACGCTGTCCCCACACCACCATAGTCACTCCCCGCTTCTGTCTTCCCCTCCCAATGACCACCCTAAAACTAACATCCCCTAAATGAATGGCCAGCACCGGGAGAAGGGGCAGCACCGGGACAAGGGGCAGCACCGGGACAAGGGGCAGCACCGGGACAAGGGGCAGCACCGGGACAAGGGGCAGCACCGGGACAAGGGGCAGCACCGGGACAAGGGGCAGCACCGGGACAAGGGGCAGCACCGGGACAAGGGGCAGCACCGGGACAAGGGGCAGCACCGGGACAAGGGGCAGCACCGGGATAAGGGGCAGCACCGGGATAAGGGGCAGCACCGGGATAAGGGGCAGCACCGGGATAAGGGGCAGCACCGGGACAAGGGGCAGCACCGGGACAAGGGGCAGCACCGGGACAAGGGGCAGCACCGGGACAAGGGGCAGCACCGGGACAAGGGGCAGCACCGGGATAAGGGGCAGCACCGGGATAAGGGGCAGCACCGGGACAAGTGGCAACACCGGGACAAGGGGCAGGTCCCGGCTGATATACTCAGGCAGATCCTGACTGAACGGCTCTCGACGCTCATGGCTGGCTGACGGCTCTCGACGCTCATGGCAGGCTGACGGCTCTCGACGCTCATGGCAGGCTGACGGCTCTCGACGTTCATGGCAGGCTGACGGCTCTCGACGCTCATGGCAGGCTGACGGCTCTCGACGCTCATGGCAGGCTGACGGCTCTCGACGCTCATGGCAGGCTGACGGCTCTCGACGCTCATGGCGGGCTGACGGCTCTCGACGCTCATGGCGGGCTGACGGCTCTCGACGCTCATGGCGGGCTGACGGCTCTCGACGCTCATGGCGGGCTGACGGCTCTCGACGCTCATGGCTCTCTGACGGCTCTGGCTGCTCATGGCTCGCTGGCGGCTCTGGCAGATCCTGTCTGGTTGGCGGCTCTGGCAGATCCTGTCTGGTTGGCGGCTCTGGCAGATCCTGTCTGGTTGGCGGCTCTGGCAGATCCTGTCTGGCGGGCGGCTCTGGCAGATCCTGTCTGGCGGGCGGCTCTAGCGGCTCCTGTCTGGCGGGCGGCTCTAGCGGCTCCTGTCTGGCGGACGGCTCTGTAGGCTCATGGCAGACGGGCGGCTTTGCAGGCTCATGGCAGACGGGCGGCTTTGCAGGCTCATGGCAGACGGATGGCTCAGACGGCGCTGGGGAGACGGATGGCTCAGATGGCGCTGGGGAGACGGATGGCTCAGATGGCGCTGGGGAGACGGATGGCTCAGATGGCGCTGGGGAGACGGATGGCTCAGATGGCGCTGGGGAGACGGATGGCTCTGGCCGGATACGGCGCACTGTAGACCTGGTGCGTGGTGCCGGAACTGGAGACACCGGGCTAAGGATAAGCACCTTCCTACTAGTGCGGGGAGCAGGGACAGGACACACTGTACTCTCAAAGCCCACTCTATACCTGATGCGAGGTACCGGCACTGGTGACACCGGGCTGAGGACAAGCACATCAGGATTAGTAGGGGGAGAAGATACAGTGTGTACAGGGCTCTGGAGACGCACAGGAGGCTTTGTGCGTGGTGCCGGAACTGGAGGCACCGAACTGGATACACGCACTACAGAGAGAGTGCGTGGAGGAGGAACTGGGCTCAGGAGACGCACTGGTAGCCTAGTGCGTAGTATAGGCACTGTAGGTACTAGGCTGGGGCGGGGAGGTGGCGCCGGAAATACCGGACCGTGGAGGCGTACTGGCACTCTTGAGCATTGAGCCTGCCCAACCCTACCTGGTTGAATGCTCCCGGTCACCCGACCAGTGCGGGGAGGTGGAATAACCCGCACCGGCCTATGTAGGCGAACCGGGGAAACCATGCGTAAGGCAGGTGCCATGTATGCCGGCCCGAGGAGACGCACTGGAGACCAGACGCGTTGAGCCGGCCTCATGACACCTGGCTCAATACCCCATCTAGCCCTGCCAGTGCGGGGAGGTGGAATAACCCGCACTGGGCTATGCACTCGTACAGGAGACACCGTGCGCTCTACTGCGTAACACGGCGCCTGCCCGTACTCCCGCTCTCCACGGTAAGCCTGGGAAGTGGGCGCAGGTCTCCTACCTGCCCTTGGCCCACTACCTCTTAGCCCCCCCCCAAGAAATTTTTGGGTGTTACTTACGGGCTTTTTGGGCTTCCGTGCCAGACGCGTTCCCTCATAACTCCGGTTCCTCTCTCCGGTAGCCTCTACTCTCCTCAGTGCCTCCAGCTCAGCTTTGGGACGGCGATATTCTCCCGGCTGTGCCCATGGACCTCTCCCGTCCAATATTTCGTCCCAAGTCCAGGAGTCCTTGTTGCCCTGTCGAGCTTTCCCTTGCCGCTTGGTCCTAATTTGGTGGGTGATTCTGTAAGGGCTGTCTCTCTCCTCATCCTCGGACGAGGAGAGGAGAGAAGGATCATCAGACCAAAATGCAACAGTAGGGAAATAGGCCATCTCTTTATTTGAAAAAACTATGATGGCAACACGAAAAAACAAAACACTTTCAAAAATACAAAACAAGAAAACGACGTTGACGAAACCTGAACATAAACTTACATAACTAAACGTAAACTCACGGACAGGAAACAGACGACATCAAAATAAACGAACAGCCAAACAGTCCCGTATGGTACATACATTCGACGACACAGGAGACAATCACCCACAAACAAACAGTGAGAACACCCTGCCCTAAATATGACTCTTAATTAGAGGAGAACGCAAAACACCTGCCTCTAATTAAGAGCCATACCAGGCAACCAAAACCAACATAGAAACAGATAACATAGACTGCCCACCCAAAACACATGCCCTGACCTAAACACATACAAAAAACAACATAAAACAGGTCAGGACCGTTACACAGAGAAAATGTTGCAGTTTTAATTTTGCTGTTTGTTGTTTTAAGTTTGTTGCAATTCTACAAATTTTGCCATAGGGTAAAGAGAAATGTTTGCAGTTTTTTAATATGATATCTGAGTGAGTGTCACGCCCTGAACATAGTAAGCTGTTTTTTCTCTGTGTTGGTTTGGGCGTGATGGTGACTTGGCTGGGTTATCTAGGTGTATTTGTATGTCTATGGTGGCCTGATATGGTTCCCAGTCAGAGGCAGCTGTTTATCGTTGTCTCTGATTGGGGATCATATGTAGGCAGCCATTTCCCTTTTGTGTTTGTGGGATCTTGTCTATGTTTAGTTGCCTGTCTGCACTATTTGTATAGCTTCACGTTTCGTCTGTTGATTTTGTTGTTTTTGTTAAGTGTTCATTCATTATAAGAGAATGTACGCATACCACGCTGCACCTTGGTCTCACTCATACGACGATCGTGACAGTGAGAGTGACTAACAAAATTGCCCATCCCTGTCCAATTGCCCATCCCTGTCCTATATACTGGCCTGGCTGGAGACAATGGGCAGGACAGTCAGAATCAATATGTATTTCGGTGTGAAAAAGTAATTTATTTCACTGAACAAGTGGTTTTATGAATTAAATCAAATGAGGGTGTTTTATTGTAGCCAACATGATAGAATGAGCACTGCTACGGCGAAGTTAATATTTAACTTAACTTACCTCATGTTGATATGATGTAATAGTTCTTTAGGAGAAGGGGAGTAGGAAATACATATTTTACACTGTTACGGTAACTGACTTCAGGGTAATACAGTAAAGTGAAACTGTCCTGGCCAGGTACTGTAGGCTATATAAAGTAATCGCCTCAAGTGATTATCACTGAAGTGAAAGAAGATAGTCATACAGAAACACTACTAGACAAGCACACAATCAGGTGAGTGAACAGGTTGATTTACCAAGGGGATATTTCTTAACGCTTCGATAGAAAAGTAATGTATAGATTGGACTAGGGCTGTTATGGGGACCGTATTACCGCCACACCGGCCGTCACGAGTCATGACGGCGGTCAAATTTCACGTTACCGTTTAGTCATGGTAATTAGACTTCTCCAAGCTCTGATGCTGCTGATGGTCATCAGTAGCCTACCAAACTTGTTAACTGCCTGGTACTCAGCCCTCTTTTGTCCCTCAATTCACTCGGACATCAATGCAAATATGGTCGAAAATCAAACAATTCATGAGAGCCCATGAGCTCATGTTGCTCAACATTTCTATAGGCTATGCAATTGTGTGAGAAAACAGAGTGATGACCTCTATTAAAAAGAGGAGGATCCCATCAACTTCTAAAGGCTAGGCCTACTATATTTATTTCTCAACTTTCCTAATATTAAGCACATTGCTTCTCTTTACAACAGGAGTTTGCCTACCTGGCTGGCATGAAAATTAACCCCAGAAGAAAGCGTGCTCCATTCGCTATTTAAGTGCATAGATGACATGTATTTTTTCCTGAGACCCTTTTTTGTTATGCTGATGAAGGAGGACCCAAAAGCGACGTAATAGAAACAGAGTCTTTATTCCAGTTTTAAACAAACAATGATTCTCCTGGATATTATCAAAGGTAAATCCAAAACAGGAAACTGAAAACCTCTCGTCAGTAGAGAGGAACGACTGGAGACGCGACCACAGACTGCAGGTCGCTTCAGGAAGGCACAGACCGTAGCTGACATAGACACCTGCTCACACGCAGCATCTGACAAAGGCAAAAACACGACAGGGCGGAACAAGGACACAGAGCAGCAAACCTCAAACAAGAATCCGACAAAGACAGAAGCGGAAAACAGAGGGAGAAATAGGGACTCAAATCAGAGGGCAAAATAGGGGACAGGTGTGAAAGAGTAAATGAGGTCGTTAGGAGAATGAGAAACAGCTGGGAGCAGGAACGGAACGATAGAGAGAGAGAGCGGGAGAGGGAGAGAGGGAGGAGGAGAGAGAGGGATAGAAAGAGGGACAGAACCTAATAAGACCAGCAGAGGGAAGCACAGGGACAAAACAAGGAGATCAAAGACAAAACATGACAGTACCCCCCCACTCACCGAGCGCCTCCTGGCGCACTCGAGGAGGAACCCTGGCGGCAACGAAGGAAATCATCAATCAACGAACGGTCCAGCACGTCCCGAGATGGAACCCAACTCCTCTCCTCAGGACCGTAACCCTCCCAATCCACTAAGTACTGGTGACCACGTCCCCGAGAACGCATGTCCATGATCTTCCGTACCTTGTAAATAGGTGCGCCCTCGACAAGGACGGGAGGGGGGGAGGGAAGACGAACGGGAGCGCGAAGAAAAGGCTTGACACAAGAGACATGGAAGACAGGGTGGACGCGACGAAGATGTCGCGGAAGAAGCAGTCGCACAGCGACAGGATTGACGACCTGAGAGACACGGAACGGACCAATGAACCGCGGAGTCAACTTGCGAGAAGCTGTCGTAAGGGGAAGGTTACGAGTGGAAAGCCACACTCTCTGACCGCGACAATACCTAGGACTCTTAATCCTACGTTTATTGGCGGCTCTCACAGTCTGCGCCCTGTAACGGCAAAGTGCAGACCTGACCCTCCTCCAAGTGCGCTCACAACGTTGGACAAAAGCCTGAGCGGAGGGAACGCTGGACTCGGCGAGCTGGGACGAGAACAGAGGAGGCTGGTAACCAAGACTACTCTGAAACGGAGATAGCCCGGTAGCAAACGAAGGAAGCGAGTTGTGAGCGTACTCAGCCCAGGGGAGCTGTTCTGCCCAAGACGCAGGGTTTCGAAACGAAAGGCTGCGTAAAATGCGACCAATCGACTGATTGGCCCTTTCTGCTTGACCGTTAGACTGGGGATGAAACCCGGAAGAGAGACTGACGGAAGCACCAATCAAACGACAGAACTCCCTCCAAAACTGTGACGTGAATTGCGGACCTCTGTCTGAAACGGCGTCTAACGGAAGGCCATGAATTCTGAACACATTCTCAATGATGATTTGTGCCGTCTCCTTAGCGGAAGGAAGCTTAGCGAGGGGAATGAAATGTGCCGCCTTAGAAAACCTATCGATAACCGTAAGAATCACAGTCTTCCCCGCAGACGAAGGCAGACCGGTAATAAAGTCTAAGGCGATGTGAGACCATGGTCGAGAAGGAATGGGAAGCGGTCTGAGACGACCGGCAGGAGGAGAGTTACCTGACTTAGTCTGCGCGCAGTCCGAACAAGCAGCCACGAAACGGCGCGTGTCCCGCTCCTGAGTAGGCCACCAAAACCGCTGGCGAATAGAAGCAAGCGTACCCCGAACACCGGGGTGGCCCGCTAACTTGGCAGAATGAGCCCACTGAAGAACAGCCAGACGAGTAGAGACAGGAACAAACAGAAGGTTACTAGGACAAGCGCGCGGCGACGCAGTGTGAGTGAGTGCTTGCTTTACCTGTCTCTCAATTCCCCAGACAGTCAACCCGACAACACGCCCTTCAGGGAGAATCCCCTCGGGGTCGGTAGAAACCACAGAAGAACTAAAGAGACGGGATAAGGCATCAGGCTTGGTGTTCTTATTTCCCGGGCGATAGGAAATCACGAACTCGAAACGAGCGAAAAACAACGCCCAACGAGCTTGACGTGCATTAAGTCGTTTGGCAGAACGGATGTACTCAAGGTTCTTATGGTCAGTCCAAACGACAAAAGGAACGGTCGCCCCCTCCAACGAATGTCGCCATTCGCCTATGGCTAAGCGGATAGCGAGCAGTTCGCGGTTACCCACATCATAGTTGCGTTCCGATGGCGACAGGCGATGAGAAAAGTAAGCGCAAGGATGAACCTTATCGTCAGACTGGAAGCGCTGGGACAGAATGGCTCCCACGCCCACCTCTGAAGCGTCAACCTCGACAATGAATTGTTTAGTGACGTCAGGAGTAACAAGGATAGGGGCGGATGTAAAACGCTTCTTGAGGAGATCAAAAGCTCCCTGGGCGAAACCGGACCACTTAAAGCAAGTCTTGACAGAAGTCAGAGCTGTGAGAGGGGCAGCCACTTGACCGAAATTACGAATGAAACGCCGATAGAAATTAGCGAAACCGAGAAAGCGCTGCAACTCGACACGTGACTTAGGAACGGGCCAATCGCTGACAGCCTGGACCTTAGCGGGATCCATCTGAATGCCTTCAGCGGAAATAACAGAACCGAGAAAAGTGACAGAGGAGACATGAAAGGCGCACTTCTCAGCCTTCACGTAGAGACAATTCTCTAAAAGGCGCTGGAGTACACGTCGAACGTGCTGAACATGAATCTCGAGTGACGGTGAAAAAATCAGGATATCGTCAAGGTAAACGAAAACAAAGATGTTCAGCATGTCTCTCAGTACATCATTAACTAATGCCTGAAAGACAGCTGGAGCATTAGAGAGACCGAACGGCAGAACCCGGTATTCAAAATGCCCTAACGGAGTGTTAAACGCCGTTTTCCACTCGTCCCCCTCTCTGATGCGTACGAGATGGTAAGCGTTACGAAGGTCCAACTTAGTAAAAAACCTGGCTCCCTGCAGCATCTCGAAGGCTGACGACATAAGGGGAAGCGGATAACGATTCTTAACCGTTATGTCATTCAGCCCTCGATAATCCACGCAGGGGCGCAGAGTACCGTCCTTCTTCTTAACAAAGAAAAACCCCGCTCCGGCGGGAGAAGAAGAAGGCACCACGGTACCGGCGTCGAGAGAAACAGACAGATAATCCTCGAGAGCCTTACGTTCGGGAGCCGACAGAGAGTATAGTCTACCCCGAGGCGGAGTGGTCCCCGGAAGGAGATCAATACAACAATCATACGACCGGTGAGGAGGAAGAGAGTTGGCTCTGGACCGACTGAAGACCGTGCGTAGATCATGATATTCCTCCGGCACTCCTGTCAAATCACCAGGTTCCTCCTGAGTAGAGGGGACAGAAGAAACAGGAGGTATAGCAGACATTAAACACTTCACATGACAAGAAACATTCCAGGATAGGATAGAATTACTAGACCAATTAATAGAAGGATTATGACATACTAGCCAGGGATGACCCAAAACAACAGGTGTAAAAGGTGAACGAAAAATCAAAAAAGAAATGGTCTCACTGTGGTTACCAGATACTGTGAGGGTTAAAGGTAGTGTCTCACATCTGATACTGGGGAGAGAACTACCATCTAAGGCGAACATGGGCGTGGGCCTCCCTAACTGTCTGAGAGGAATGTCATGTTTCCGAGCCCATGCTTCGTCCATAAAACAACCCTCAGCCCCAGAGTCTATCAAGGCACTGCAGGAAGCAGCCGAACCGGTCCAGCGTAGATGGACCGACAAGGTAGTACAGGATCTTGATGGAGAGACCTGAGTAGTAGCGCTCACCAGTAGCCCTCCGCTTACTGATGAGCTCTGGCTTTTACTGGACATGACATGACAAAATGTCCAGCAGAACCGCAATAGAGACAAAGGCGGTTGGTGATTCTCCGTTCCCTCTCCTTAGTCGAGATGCGAATACCTCCCAGCTGCATGGGCTCAGTCTCTGAGCTGATGGGAGAAGATGGTTGAGATGCGGAGAGGGGAAACACCGTTAACGCGAGCTCTCTTCCACGAGCTCGGTGACGAAGATCTACCCGTCGTTCTATGCGGATGGCGAGTGCAATCAAAGAGTCCACGCTGGAAGGAACCTCCCGGGAGAGAATCTCATCCTTAACCTCAGCGTGAAGTCCCTCCAGAAAACGAGCGAGCAACGCCGGCTCGTTCCAGTCACTGGATGCAGCAAGAGTGCGAAACTCTATAGAGTAATCCGTTATGGATCGATCACCTTGACATAGGGAAGCCAGGACCCTGGAAGCCTCCTTCCCAAAAACAGAACGATCAAAAACGCGTATCATCTCCTCCTTAAAGTTCTGATAAACGTTAGAACACTCAGCCCTTGCCTCCCAGATAGCTGTGCCCCACTCCCGAGCCCGACCAGTAAGGAGCGATATGACGTAAGCGATCCGAGCTCTCTCTCCTGAGTATGTGTTGGGCTGGAGAGAGAACACAATATCACACTGGGTGAGAAAGGAGCGACACTCAGTGGGCTGCCCAGAGTAACAAGGTGGGTTATTAACCCTAGGTTCCGGAGACTTGGAAGACCAGGAAGTAGCTGGTGGCACGAGACGAAGACTCTGAAACTGTCCTGAGAGATCGGAGACATGAGCGGCCAGGGTCTCAACGGCATGACGAGCAGCAGACAATTCCTGCTCGTGTCTGCCGAGCATTGCTCCCTGGATCTCGATGGCAGTCTTGCGAGAATCCGTAGTCGCTGGGTCCATTCTTGGTCGGATTCTTCTGTTATGCTGATGAAGGAGGACCCAAAAGCGACGTAATAGAAACAGAGTCTTTATTCCAGTTTTAAACAAACAATGATTCTCCTGGATATTATCAAAGGTAAATCCAAAACAGGAAACTGAAAACCTCTCGTCAGTAGAGAGGAACGACTGGAGACGCGACCACAGACTGCAGGTCGCTTCAGGAAGGCACAGACCGTAGCTGACATAGACACCTGCTCACACGCAGCATCTGACAAAGGCAAAAACACGACAGGGCGGAACAAGGACACAGAGCAGCAAACCTCAAACAAGAATCCGACAAAGACAGAAGCGGAAAACAGAGGGAGAAATAGGGACTCAAATCAGAGGGCAAAATAGGGGACAGGTGTGAAAGAGTAAATGAGGTCGTTAGGAGAATGAGAAACAGCTGGGAGCAGGAACGGAACGATAGAGAGAGAGAGCGGGAGAGGGAGAGAGGGAGGAGGAGAGAGAGGGATAGAAAGAGGGACAGAACCTAATAAGACCAGCAGAGGGAAGCACAGGGACAAGACAAGAAGATCAAAGACAAAACATGACATTTTTTAAGAAAGGTGCATGATAATGGGCCATTCTAAACAAATTTCACACATATATTATTTAGTATACAGTATGTAAAGACAAGATTAAATCAAGAATAGTCTGATGGGTGACAATATTAGCCTATCACTTGTGAGTGATGCCCAGCTTGTGTGCAGTAAGGCAAGATACAGCACATACCTTTTTTGCAACTTTTTCAAATAATAGTCGCACACCTCATGTAGCGTAGTCCATAGGCCTATTTTTGATAAGGTTTGTATCACAACTAACGTCTTAAAATGAAGCACATTAATCCTGATTTACAACGGGTGTAAACCCGACCTGGCATACATACACAGCACATAAGTTCCAAGTTTGGGGAAGATAATTTTCACCATAACAATTCACTTTTATAATAAAAGAATTACATGGGTAATTGGATTTGCGGTCACTTTTGAGAATGGTATTTTTCTGCTAATTGATTGCATTTTGGAACATTTGAGCTTATAGCCTAGTGTGCATTACTACGCTTATAATGCAAAGAAATAGCCTAATTGTTGATCAATATTTTAAGCTAAACGTTCTGATCTGTTGCTTCAGCCTCATCGCGTAAAAGTTTTTTTGATGCTAGTGGGTGTATTCATTTGGGATCTATTGCATCCCACAACTGTCTCAGACTATCTTTGGAATATTTATTTCTCACACAGAATAGAAAAGATCAACTTTTGTACTATGGGGAAAAGTAGATTGATATAGGCTAGTGCTTTCGCTGTTCATTAGGTCTACTCATCTTGTTGGCTGACAAAATGTAAATGTGGCCAGTTCTTCCAATGTCTTCAATGTGCACCTCGGAATTGGATAAGGACGAGCGCAGTTGCGTCCCCGAAGTGTCTGTCTTCACTTGTAGCCTGTGAGAAAGACCTGATCACGTGAAGGGCAGAGAGAGCCATGTGAGTGACAGATGCTTCGGAGCAAACAGCCGGGAGAAGGGAATTATATTTATTATATTAAGCCCAAGGATACTGGCCACAAAAGGCATGCATTTTTTTAGGGGGCATTACGGCCACACCAAAGGGATATGCTTTATCAAGTGCTTGTAAAATTGTGAACGAGAGACTGATGAAATGTGTGCAGCCTGCTAAAAAAACAAAGCAGAGCTCATGCCTTTCATGAGATTTTTTCAAATCATTATTAGAGTAGCATCATGCAGCCTTAGAATGTTTTAAAAATCAAAACATACAGCCCAACGTTCATATCACAATTAAAGTTGCATAAATAACTCTAAATTAAGCATATAGGAGGAACTGTTTCTTTGTTAACCGCTCAACACAGAAATAATAGCTACATGTGCGCACTGCCTCAATTCGTTTGGAGAAAATATCCTTTCTATTTTATTCAGCTACGTTCAATTGTATTCTTCACACTATAAAATAATATATAATAATGACACGGAATTCTAAGCAAATCTTGTCTGGCTAATGAACTAGTGTGGCTCACAGCCATATGGCGTAGCCTGATCAGGGCCTAACATAAGCACAACTCAGAGTATGCTATTCTGCTCTTCTGAAATAGACTACATTTTATTCATATCATGTTTTTTTTTAGACTGGTCTAAAATAAATAATGGATTTATTGTGTAGGCTATATTACATGGAATTAATAGACTTTTTAAAATGTAGATATTCCAAAGGTCTGCATCAGTGGCTTGTAGGATTGGAAGCCAGGAGATGCTAAATATGTTTATGTTAATTAACGGTCAATTACCATGAGACTGACAGTTATTTGCTTGACAGTCATCAGCTGACTGTTCAACATTACATAACGTGTGGCAGTTCTACATTGCATTATACAGCACAAATGTTATTGTATTGTAGTATACTACTAATATGCCCCAGGATAGATGAAACTCTTTGGGCTCTGGTACACATTATTGTATTTGTTTGTGGTTGGTGTTTATTAAGTGATATTCACAGTGCTTTTCATTTTGTACTGCTCTGGTGGATGTGTAGCTGGTTACTGGGCCATTCCACCAATAGAGTGCATTTTGGGTAGTCAAATAAAATGTTATTGGTTGCATACACATATTAAGCAGATGTTATTGCGGATGTAGCAAAATGCTTGTGTTCCTAGCTCCAACAGGCTCTAGAAGTGATTTAGCTCATCTGGTATGCTCGTGTCACTGGGCAGCTCGACGCTGTGCTTCCCTTTGTAGTCTGTAATCGTTTGCAAGCCCTGCCACATAAGACGAGCGTCAGAGCCGGTGTAATATGATTCAATCTTAGCCCTGTATTGACGCTTTGCCTGTTTGATGGTTCGTTGCAGGATTTCTTGTAAGCTTCCAGGTTAGAGTCCCGCACCTTGAAAGCGGCAGCTCTACCCTTTAGCTCAGAATGTTGCCTGTAATCCATGGCTTCTGGTTGGGGTATGTACGTACAGTCACTGTGGGTACGACGTCCTCGATGCACTTATTGATAAAGCCAGTGACTGATGTGGTGT
Source organism: Salvelinus fontinalis (assembly GCF_029448725.1). Classification (NCBI taxonomy): domain Eukaryota; kingdom Metazoa; phylum Chordata; class Actinopteri; order Salmoniformes; family Salmonidae; genus Salvelinus; species Salvelinus fontinalis. The sequence continues at coordinate 29,013,587 of NC_074673.1, read as the reverse complement.
ACTCCTCAATGCCATTGGAAGAATCCCGGGAACATGTTCCAGTCTGTGATAGCAAAACAGTCCTGTAGTTTAGCATCTGCTTCATCTGACCATGCCGAGAGCATGCCGATTGCACGCTCCCTCAAAACTTGAGACATCTGTGGTATTGTGTTGTGTGAAAAAACTGCACATTTTAGAGTGGCCTTTTATTTTCCACAGCACAAGGTGCACCTGTGTAATGATCATGCTGTTTAATCAGCTTCTTCATATACCACACCTGTCAGGTGGATGTATTCAGTGGTGTAAAGTACTTAAGTAAAAATACTTTAAAGTACTACTCTAGTAGTTTTTTGGGGGTATCTGTTCTTTACTTTAGTATTTATATTTTGGACCACTTTTACTTTTACACCACTACATTCCTAAAAAAAAGGTGTATTTTTTACCCTAGACATTTTCCATGTCACCTAAAAGTACTAATTACATTTTGAATGCTTAGCAGGACAGGGAACTGGTCCAATTCACATACTTATCAAGAGAAAATCCCTGGTCATCCCCACTGCATCTGATCTGGCGGACTCACTAAACACAAATGCTTCATTTGTAAATGATGTCTTAGCGTTGGAGTGTGCTCTTGGCTATGTGTAAATAAAAAAATAAGAAATTTAATTGTACCGTCTGGTTTGCTTAATATCAAGAATTTGAATTGTAAATACTTTTACTTTTGATAGTTAAGTATATTTGAGCAATTACATTTACTTTGATTTGCATATTTAAAACCAAATACTTTTAGGCTTTTACTCAAGTAGAATTTTACTGGGTGACTTTCACTTTTACTTGAGTAATTTTCTATTAACATAACATTACTTTTACTCAAGTTTGAAAATTAGGTACTTTTTCCATTCCTGGATGGATTGTCTTGGTAAAGAAGAAATGCTTACTAACAGGGATGTAAAATAATTTGTGCAGAAATTTAGAAAAATAAGCTTTTTTGTGCATATGGAACATTTCTGGGACCAACACTTTACATGTTGCGTTTATATTTTTGTTCAGTATAAAATATCAAAGGGAGGCAAAGGACACTCTGTTAGTGGAACAACCCTACTGTCCCTACTGTGTTTTTTTTGTAGTCTTTTTAAAACTGAAATCTAAAGTCTATTTTAGAGGCAAATATACGTATCTCTATCATTGTTTTGGTTTCAGTTTAACAAGGCATGTGATGCATGAGTCACTGACTGGCAGACTGTGCCAACCAAAGGTTTTACCCCGAGAATACCTGTGACCAATGCTGGCTTAATCTGTACATCTGATCTGCACCAGTCAATCAAGTTTCAGTTCATGAATGGGAATTTCCATTCATGTTTTACATAGATTGAACTGAAACTAAGCTAAACTGAACTAAACTAAATAGAAACAAAACAAAAAAATAACTGACTGTGTTGTCTTGTTCCCAGCTATGTCGCCAAACAACAAGTGGATAGTGAGGGGCCTGCATGCCAGCCTGTTGTACCTGCTTTTATTTGTGTGCCTGGTGCGCACCGCTACTCTGGACGAAGAAGATATTGAGATTGATGATGAAGAGGAAGACCTGGAGTATGAGTACAGTATGAAACAAGACAGACACACTTGTGGAAGCGGCCAAACTGGTCAGTATCCATTCTGTAAGGACAAGGACCAGGTCATTCACCACTATGTCCACACAAGGGATGAGTGTGGAGAGACAGACTTCAAGAAAGTGCGGGGGGAAATGCAGCTGATGATCCAGGACCGACGAAAGAAGATGAAGGAGATTGTACACTCTGCAAAACTCACAGAGAAAAATGTGGAGAGGGAGAAAGAGGACACTTTGCTGTTCCTGACTGAAGTGGCACGGCTCGTTCAGAAGACCTACGTAGATGTCATTGAGGAGATCAAAAAGAAGCAGAAAGCAGCAACAACCGGGGCTATAGAACACATTCTAGAGCTAACACAGGAAATCTCTAAACTACAGGAGAGAAGCTCTGAACTGGAGCAGCTCTCACACACTGAGGACCACCTTCGCCTTCTCCAGATGTTCCCGTCCCTGTGTACCCCACCGGCCATCATTGACTGGTCTGAGGTCAGCGTTCACAGTGATCCCAGTGTGGGGTCTATGAGGAGAGCTGTGAACAAGCTGAGAGAAGCACTCAATAGTGAAGAGAGCAGGCTGTCTGCAGCTGAGTTGGGAAGGATTAAAAAGTGTGCAGTGAATGTGACTCTGGACCCTGATACAGCACATCCGTACCTCATTGTCTCTGAAGACGGGAAACAAGTGAGAATTGGAGATCTCTGGCAAAATGTCACAGATGGCCCTGAAAGGTTTAATTTAGGTGTTAATGTCCTAGCAAAGGAGGGCTTCTCCTCAGGGAGATTCTACTATGAGGTGCAGGTGAAAGGTAAGACTAGGTTGGATTTAGGAGTGGCCGTAGAGTCCATCAACAGGAAGAGTGGGGTCACCCTGAGCCCTGGCCATGGATACCTGGCTATATGTCTGAGGGATGGGGATAGGTATGTAGCTGCTGAAAGCCCTGCTATCCTCATTGCTCTTAGTCAGAAGCCCCAGAAGATAGGGGTTTATGTTGATTATGAACAAGGCCAGGTCTCCTTCTATGATGTGGATAACAGGTCTCATATCTACTCCTTCACTGGTTACACTTTCAATAAGAAACTCTATCCATTCTTTAGCACTGGCACTGACGATGATGGTGAAAACTCAGCCCCATTAGTCATTACCCCAGTCAATCAACATCTGAGTATTCATTTCTTAACTTTTGAAAAAGCCTGAAAATTGATAAAATGCAACTTACAATGTGTATATACACTGAGTATACAAAATATTAGCAACACCTTCCTAATATTGAGTTGCACCCCCCACTTTTGCACTCAGAACAACCTAAATTCATCAGGGCATAGACTACAAAGTGTCAAAAGCGTTCAACAGGGATACTGGCCCATGTTGACTCCAATGCTTCCCACAGTTGTGTCAAGTTGGCTGGATGTCATTTGGGTAGTGGACCATTCTTGATACACACGGGAAACTGTTGAGCGTGAAAAACCTACAGCGACACACTCGCGCCTGGCACTTTCTACCATACCCTGTTCAAAGGCACTACAATAATTTGTCTTGCCCATTCACCCTCTGAATGGCACACATACACAATCCATGTCTCCATTCTCTCAAGGCTTAAAAATCCTTCTTTAACCTGTCTCCTCCCCTTCATCTACACTGATCGAAGTGGATTTAACAAGTGACGTCAATAAGGGATCATAGCTTTCACCTGGTCAGTCTATGTCATGGAAAGAGCAAGTGTTCCTAATGTTTTGTACACTCAATGTATTGAGGCTGTCAGAGTTAGTTTACATTTTTTAATGAATCGCATTGTCTGAATGCGTTCAAAATAAATTGAAAACATCGAAAATACATATCATATACAGCTAAAAATGTTGTGATGTCACAACAAGGTTAAAGAAAGTGTGCTTTATCAATTTACCTGATTTGGCTACCGTTAATTTGGACAAAATTAAGACCTGAATATTCTTGTAATGCTTTTTGTGTAAAAAAATCTTAAATTACAGCTCAATTTGAGCTAATTCTGAATATGCAATTAATTGTGATTAATCACAGCAAGTCCTGCGATTAATTAGATTTTAAAATTGTATCGTTTCCCGGCCCTAGTATCTGTAGAATACCATTATATATCAATGTTTAGGGAAGCACATTGGGGAAGCACTGTGTTTAATCAAATCATACATTTGTTTTCCATTTACTTTTTTGTTGCAAGTTGTTTCAAATGTCATATTTCAGAATGTCTCTCCAGTTTTCCGCTTCTTGAAGAAATTAAAGGTTATAAATTACATTAACTGAAGGTCTAATTAAATGAACCCATTCAACCAACAATACATCTCAAGGTCCTTGTGGTTTTCCATCCAGAACATTCTGAATGACACAACACCTTCCACCCTGACAACTCTTATGTCAAGGTCCATGTGGTTCCTCCATCCAGAAGCATCTGACTGACAACACCTTTCACCCTTCCAATTCTACAGTATGAATCTTTATGCCAAGTGTTCCGTTGATACCATAGGGTGAGATAGAATCAAAGCTCTAATGTGGAGAACCCCTCCCACACACACGCTCTCTTTGACAAATCTGCATTAGCCGATTAATTGCATGTTAGAGAGGGAGAGAGATATAGGAAGAGAGGGTGGAGAAAGGGGGAGAAAGAGAGAGAGAGAAAGAGAGAGACACTGTTAATCCCAGGCAGGCTGATTGGTTTTCCAGCAGACACCCTGAGAAAGGCTGCTAATTGCTGTGTTACAGAGCAGGAGGTGAGTATGAGACAGAGGCAACTTATGGCTGTGTCACAAAGCAGGAGTTATGTAAGAGACCGAGAGAGTCTACAGTCTCCGTGACTCGCTTGCCAGGTCTATAGCCAGGAACATGGAGTACTGGGCTGGGAACAAGACCCACAGCCAGTCTTTAGTGCACTGGGTGATTGGGAACAATCCAGTATTCTCCTTACACAACATTAATCATTACAGGAGAGAGTTTACAGAGCAGTCAACAAAGCGCTCTTGGTGTGAATGTGTGCTGGTAGGCCTTGGAATTTGGGTCTACGGTAGGTCCACTCACAGGGGTGATGTCATCAGCACTAGCGGCTCATTTTGTTACGTTAGTTTTTTCTCGTCAATCTACACACAACACACCATAATGACAAAGTCAAAGCAGGTTTTTAGACATTTTTACAAATGTATTAAAAATAAAAAACGGGGAAAAGTATTCAGACAATTTACTCAGTACTTTGTTGAAGCACCTTTGGCAGCAATTACAACCTCAAATCTTCTTGGGTATGACGCAAACATTTTGGCACACCTGTCGTCAGTCAGCCAGGACCGGCCAGAGTCGTCAGTCAGCCAGGACCGGCCAGAGTCGTCAGTCAGCCAGGACCGGCCAGAGTCGTCAGTCAGCCAGGACCGGCCAGAGACGTCAGTCAGCCAGGACCGGCCAGAGTCGTCAGTCAGCCAGGACCGGCCAGAGTCGTCAGTCAGCCAGGACCTGCCAGAGCCGTCAGTCAGCCAGGACCTGCCAGAGCCGTCAGTCAGCCAGGACCGGCCAGAGTCGTCAGCCAGCCATGACCTGCCAGAGCCGTCAGTCAGTCCGGAACTGCCCCTCGGTTCGGAGCTGCCCCTCGGTTCGGAGCTGCCCCTCGGTCCGGAGCTACCCCTCCGTCCAGAGGCGCCCATCAGTCCAGTGGGGTTAATTTGGAGGGTCACCGTTAAGAGGAGGCCACGGAAGCAGGAATTAACTATGGTGGGGTGAGGGCCACGTCCAGCGCCAGAGCCGCCACCGTGGACAGATGCCCACCCAGACCCTCCCCTATAGGTTCAGGTTTTGCGGCCGGAGTCCGCACCTTGGGAGGGGGGGGGGGGGGGGTACTGTCACGTTCCTGACCTTATTTCCTTTGTTTAGTCTTTGTTTAGTTGGTCAGGACGTGAGCTGGGTGGGCATTCTATGTTTTGTGTTTCTATTTTGGGTTTGTTGTTTGGCCTAATATGGTTCTCAATCAGAGGCAGGTGTTTGTCATTGTCTCTGATTGGGAACCATATTAAGGTAGCCTGTTTTCACTGTTTGTTTGTGGGTGATTGTTTCCTGTCTTTGTGTTCTGCACCAGATAGGACTGTTTTTGGTTTTCACATTTATTGTTTTGTTGCTTGTAGTGTTCACGTTATTATCTTTATTAAATCATGTTGAACACTAGCCGCGCTGCGTTTTGGTCCTCTCCTTCATCCCACGAAGAAAGCCGTTACACACTGCTTTGCTTTATCTTGGCCAGGTTGCAGTTGTAAATGAGAACTTGTTCTCAACTAGCCTACCTGCTTAAATAAAGGTGAAAAAAAAAAGTTTCACACTGACATACAAAAGTGTATAACAGTGAAAAGTACATGAAGTATACTTACAAAAATCAACAGAAATAGTTTCCTCAAAATAGCCTAAAACAGCACAATGAGGCCATTTGGGTATAAAACCAACTAAAACAAACCTTCTCTTGTGAATGGGTCTACTCCTTTTTGCAGTGACTTCAAAGTTGAGTTTGTGGCACAAACAGCTGAAGTAGGGTTCTACAATCAATACAGAAGCCTACAGGCACAGGAGTCCAGTTCCCTTTCCAGAATCATTTCACTGCAGTAAAAAGAGCTATTTGAAAAACATGATATCTTGGACGCACCCCAGGCTGCTCCCATAGACCAGCATTAGACCTTGATTTACTCATACGAGAATCACAAGGGAGGACAAAAAAAACACAGAGGGGACTAAATATACACATAGACTAATTATACAGGATATAGACTTTCTAAGAGGCCTCGCTGGCAACATGATTGATTAGCTTTATCTGATGAACGTCAAAGTTGACTTAATCCTCACAGTAACCATCTTTTTAATGCTTAATCTAAAACAAGTAAAATGTACCATGTTTAGATAATGCCCCTCTTCACATTTCTTTGCTCGCTCGATTTGTTCAAGTTTGCATGGCCTTAAGGGTAAACTTTCTACCCCACATGTATCAGTTATTGCTACCTATTTTTTTGGATTATCTCTCTATCTGCAGGCCACACCTCTCCTACTACTGCGTATTGTGTAATCTGCTTGCGGCTCCCTCCCCTCTTCTCTCCAGAGTCAACACCGTCACAATGTCCACACTGTCGCAAAAGCCTGAAACAACACACAAGATCACTTTCTGTGGAGCGTGACAGGTCAGTGTCATCCTCCACCCCTCCCCTGTCATTCGTCCCTCTGTGTACTCAGTAATAACACCCACACACCCCCATGTCACGTCCCCCTCCCTCTCGTTTCCACATGCTTCTCCACATACTGCAGGTTACTAACCAGCCCAACACAATGCCTCTCAGGCATAATATATTTTTTACAACAACAGGCAGAAATCAATGCATATTTCCCCCATTTCAATGCATATTTCCCCCTTCCTCTCCCCAGGGGGAGCCACATGGAAGTCTCTCTGAAGCTAGGGAAGGAGGGGGAAGGAGCAGGAAAAGGTGAGGGGGAAAGAAGGAGTTGCAGGGAGAGGGAGGAGAGACTTTGCAGGGGGGAAGGGGATTTCATGGGGTATCGATTCTGCCCTCCCCGTTCCCATTTCCCAATGCTGATGTCATTAGGAGGGAGGTGGAGAGCAGGGTAAAGACATCCGTGATGCATCTCTCCATTCTCTTTTTTTCCAGACAGAAAATACAGATTTACTACCAGAGTTGTCCCCACAGTAGGGCTGAAGCATATCTCCTTCCCACTCCTTCTTTAGTCACTGGATGGAGGCAACCACAGTAGGCAGAATCAGCAAAGCAAAGTAGGGCTAATAAGCATACTTTTCCAAATTGAAGTTTTTTTATTTTCATCTATTCTCTAACTTTTCAATGTTCTCTCCATATGCCACAACCTGTCGAACTGAGAGAACATTCAGATCTTCACTTATCTTCATTTCACACCACGACGGGTTTCAGTGGCATTGTCAATGAAGTGAACAATCAGGCATCAACAAAGTTTTTCCAACTAGGCATTGAAGACAGTTCTGCTACAATGTAGTGGAGGCAATTGGTTATAAAAGTACACAATACATTATGAAAACAATATCTTAATCTCTGACACACAGAGGTCCTCTATCGCCAGCCTGCTAACTAAAGTGACTTTGAGCTGGTCTTCTATGGACTCCAACACACTCCAACCACAGGCCCAGAACTACAGAGATGGTTACCATGCTCACCACCAAACACAACCATTAATCATCCATGATTAACATGGCGTCCTGATCCTTAGCTTCATAACTGAACTCTTCAAGAAAAATCTCGCCTCCCTACAAAAGTAGTCAAATAGTAGTCAAATTTCTACGTCATACACTACCGTTCAAAAGTTTGGTTGTCACTTAGAAATGTCCTTGTTTTTGAAACAAAAGCACATTTTTTGTCCATTAAAATAACATAAAATTGATCAGAAATACAGTGTAGACATTGTTAATTTTGTAAATGACTATTGTAGCTGGAAACGGCAGATTTTTAATGGAATATCTACATAGGCGTACAGAGGCCCATTATCAGCAACCATCACTCCTGTGTTCCAATGTTACGTTGTATTAGCTAATCCAAATGTACCATTTTAAAAGGCTAATTGATCATTAGAAAACCCTTTTGCAATTATGTTATTACAGCTGAAAACTGGTGTATTGATTAAAGATTAGTTGAGTATCTGGAGCATCAGCATTTGTGGGTTCGATTACAGGCTAAAAATGGACAGAAAGAAAGAACTTTCTTCTGAAACTCGTCAGTCTATTCTTGTTCTGAGAAAGGAAGGCTATTCCATGCGAGAAATTGCCAAGAAACTGAAGATCTCGTACAACGCTGTGTACTTCTCCCTTCACAGAACAACGCAAACTGGCTCTAACTAGAACAGAAAGAGGAGTGGGAGGCCCCGGTGCACAACTAAACAAGAGGACAAGTACATTAGAGTGTCTAGTTTGAGAAACAGATGCCTCACAAGTTCTCAACTGGCAGCTTAATTAAATAGTACCCGTAAAACACCAGTCTCAACGTCAGACAGTTGGAAAGTTTTTACCCCCAAGCCATAAGACAGGCAAAACAGGTAATCAAATGGCTACCCGGACTATTTGCACCCCCCCCCCCCCCCCCAAACCCTCTTTTTACGCTGCTGTTACCCTCTGTTTATCATATATGCATGGTCACTTTAACTATACATTCATGTACATACTACCTCAATTGGGCCGACCAACCAGTGCTCCCGCACACTGGCTAACCGGGCTATCTGCATTGTGTCCCGCCACCCACCACCCGCCAACCCCTCTTTTACGCTACTGCTACTCTCATCATATATGCATAGTCACTTTAACTATATCTACATGTACATACTACCTCAATCAGCCTGACCAACCAGTGTCTGTATGTAGCCTCGCTACTTTTATAGCCTCGCTACTGTATATAGCCTGTCTTTTTACTGTTGTTTTATTTCTTTACTTACCTATTGTTCACCTAACACCTTTTTTTGCACTATTGGTTAGAGCCTGTAAGTAAGCATTTCACTGTAAGGTATACACCTGTTGTATTCAGCGCACGGGACAAATAAACTTTGATTTGAACAGTGAAGAGGCGACTCTGGGATAAGGCCATAATGTATTATTCCAGCCCAGGTGCAATTTAGATTTTGGCCACTAGATGGCATCAGTATATGCGCAACGTGTTAGACTGATCCAATGAATCATTGCATTTCTGTTCAAACTTTTGTATCAAGACTGCCCAAATGTGCCTCATAACTTTTCATGTTCAAAATTGTGCACTCTCCTCAAACAATAGCATGGCATTATTTCACTGTAATAGCTACTGTAAATTGGACAGTGCAGTTAGATAAACAAGAATTTAAGCTTTCGGCCAATATCAGATATGTCTATGTCCTGGGAAATGTTCTTGTTACTTACAACCTCATGCTAATCGCATTAACCTACGTTAGCTCAACCGTCCCGTGGGAGGGACACCGATCCCGAAGAAGTTTAATCTAACTATTATATTTATCTGACACAATCCACAATAATTACATTATTGTGTGCATGTAACCGTAATGAGTACGCCGGACGGAGGTTCACCTTCCAGCAGGACAAAGACTCTAAGCATACTGCTAAAGCAACACTCGAGTGGTTTAATGGGAAACATTTAAATGTCTTGGAATGGCCTAGTCAAAGCCCAGACCTCAATCCAATTGAGAATCTGTGGAATGACTTAAAGATTGCTGTACACCAGAGGAACCCTTCCAACTTGAAGGAGCCGGAGCAGTTTCGCCTTGAAGAATGGACAAACATCCCAGTGGCTAGATGTGCTAAGCTTATTGAGACATACCCCAAGATAATTGTAGCTGTAATTGGTGCAAAAGGTGGCTCTACAAAGTATTGACTTTGGGGGGTGAATAGTTATGCATGCTCAAGTTTACATTTTTGTCTTATTTCTTGTTTGTTTCACAAGAAAAAATATTTTGCATCTTCAAAGTGGTAGGCATGTTGTGTTAATAAAATGATACTAACCCCCCAAAATATATTTTTTTTATTCCAGGTTGTAAGGCAACAAAATAGGAAAAATGCTAAGGGGGTGAATACTTTCGCAAGCCACTGTTGTTGTTGGGAAATTGTTAGATTACTTGTTAGATATTACTGCACTGTCGGAACTAGAACCACAAGCATTTAGCTACACTCCGGTTAACATCTGCTAACCATGTGTATGTGACCAATAACATTTGATTTGTTTTGAAATGTATTATATTCTACTGTATTTTAGTCAATGCCACTCCGACATTGCACGTCCTAATATTTATATATTTCTTAATTACATTATTTTACTTTTAGATTTGTGTATATTGTTGTGAATTGTTAGATATTACTGTACACTGTTAGATATTACTGTATTTCGGTACACCCGCAATAACATCTGCTAAATATGTGTTTGTGAACAATAACATTTGATTTGAAATGGAGGGTAATGGAGACACCATCACTGTGGAAAAGGATCCAGCTGCAACCATGGAGTCTGGCCTGTCACTAAAACACTGGTCTGTGAGTAAACAATGGACAACCCATGACAGCCAACCCAAATACTCTATAAACACTGGGGATTCACCCATAAGAGATAAAAATGTATTGGTTGCTTTTAGTGCAACAAGCACATACAGTACTAGAGCCTATTTCTGCTCTGTCCTTCAGGCATAGAACAATAAGCATGATGCAACAGTCTGTGGAGAGCATGAAAATCGATGTTAGAAACATGCATATACAGTAAGCTACTGACATTGATACTTTATATGGTTCCACACAGTGAGAACAGTGGCGGTTTGGTCTGTGTTTGGTCAGTGTTGGTGATTTTATGTCATTACCAGAACATCATTGCCAACATGTCATTATCAAAAAGTCATTACCGACATATTATTACCGACACGTCAATACCAATACGTCGTTACAGACATGCCATTACCAACACATCATTACCGACATGTCATTACCAACATGTCATTACCGTCATGTCATTAGCAAGTTTTTGACATTTCTCAGGTATGGGTTCACCCCTGAGTCATACTGATTGTCCATAGGAATGTGTCAGTGTGTAGAATGCAACATCAGCTTTCTAGCCCAGTGTGGGCTGGTTGCTGAGCCCTCTGCTCTGACTGACCTAGTCTCTGAGACAGACTCATCACTATAGTGGACCGACCATGCTGAGGCCCTGCCAAGTCAGCACAGCTAAGATCCGGCCCAGCCAAGCCAGAGTGATGTGGCTTAGTCAACACTGGCTTCTGTTATACAACCGTGGTGGAGTCAGAATAAACATCCACAATGCCAGACACACAAAGACATATGAAAACACAAACGTACACACAAATCAAAACACCATATCTAAATCAATAAGCAGACGTGTGTGGAGCAGAGCTCTTGAGAGACAGGGAGTGATGCTTTAACATGCAAAGCTGTCAAAGAAAGGGTGGCTACTCTGAAGAATCTCAAATATAAAATAAATTTTTATTTGTTAAACACTTTTTTTAACTACATTATTCCATGTGTTATTTCATAGTTTTGATGTCTTCACTATTATTCTACAATGTAGAAAATAGTACAAATAAATAAAATCCTTTGAATAAGTAGGAGTGTCCAAACTTCTGACTGGTACTGTAGTTTATACTGTTAGAAACAGATAAGATTAGCATTACTGAAAAATTATTTTGTTGAAATATAATTTGATCTCTGAGAAATTAAGGTAATAGATTGCACCCAAATGGATCATTTTAATTTAGAGGATTCATATAATATTCAATGATTGTAGTACCTAGCATTCGATTTTGACCAAACCTTTTTTAAACAATGTGTAAGACATGAGGAATCCAAAGAAGCGGTCAAAAGTCATCAACGGACCCCCCGACACCCCCACCGACACCCCACGCCAATCCCACTCTAACAATGAGTATACTGCTAGGCATTAGTAAGTCTCTCTATTTCTCTCAGATACGATCGTCAGATGAAAGGGTGGCATCAACACAACACACACTCAAACAAACATCATACACTATACTACAACAAAATGCTTTGAAAATCAATATTTTATCAATCTGAATAAACAAGTATAAATACAAATTCAGCAGGAGGCCTAGTTCATTTTGATGATCTGCAATCTGAGTGCTAGTGAAAGCAAAAACATATTCATGCCATCCTTTGAAGTCCAGAATGCATACAACCCAGAAATGCACACAAAACTAGCCATGATGCATGTAGAATTTAATATTTGAAGTTCCTCATCCAGAGCATGCTATACCACTGGGCACAGACGTCAATTAAATGTTTATTCCATCTTGGTTCAACATAAATTCATTGAAATGACATGGAAGCAACGTTGACCCAACCTGTGTGTGCCCAGTGGGATATTATCATGACTTTCTAATCTGGCACATATATGCTCAGCCATGGATTAACAACAGAACACCCACTGTGTTGGTAGAAATAGAAAATGAGAGAAAGAGAATAACAGAGCAGATGTTCTCCAATCAGTTCTCAGGCTCAGGTTGGCCATTCCCAGATTGAGTGCATATGAACTACAGTATATAAGTGAAGTATTAAACTGGCTTTGGGGAAAGGGATAATGACAACATTTCTTTGGCTATAAGACACAAGACAAAACCAAGGAGTGAAATTCCACAATTATATCAGATTAGGAATCTTGTAAAAGATAAACTTTCTTAGCCCAGGGCTAAACTTAACGAATATTCAAATAAGTTGACAAGGGAACTCTGTTATTGGCTAGCTACAAAAATATGGCGCTAATAACTTTCTAAGGTGTCTAAACCCAGGTCTAAGTGCAGTAGGGCTGACCACATTGACCCCAAACAACTGCTAGATTGTTTGGTCGTTAGGCTGTTGATCGACCAAGATTGTTTTAGTCGAGCAGTAACAAATGTACATATATATTTGCGCCCATCTAAGTGAGCTTGATGGTCGGAGGCTCCATATGGAGAGTGTGACATAATTTCCTCCATCGGCATGAGGAGGCCAAATCGAGCTGCATACTCCATCTCATTGCGCCTCCCACATTTTGTAACAAAGCAGAGGGCTCTGTATAGCTCCGCATTGACATGATTGGTGGACGTTATACATCCTGTATAAACACAAACTCACTTCCTTGACAACAGCTCTGCGAAACGCAAGAAGTATGGAGTATGGAGAAGCTGGAGACTTATATTTCCCTCACTAACTTTAAACATCAGCTAACCGATTGCTGCAGCTGTTCATAGCCCATCTGTAAATAGCACACCCAATCTACCTACCTCATCCCCATATTGTTTTTATTTACTTTTCTGCTCTTTTGCACACCAGTATTTCTACTTGCACATCATCATCTGCTCATCTATCACCCCAGTGTTAATTTGCTAAACTGTAATTACTTTGCTACTTCGGCCTATTTATTGCCTTACCTCCTCACGCCATTTGCACACACTGTATATAGACTTTTTTCCCATATTGTGTTATTGACTGTAAGCTTTATTATTCCATGTGTAACTCTGTGTTGTTGTTTGTGTCGCACTGCTTTGCTTTATCTTGGCCATGTCGCAGTTGTAAATGAGAACTTGTTCTCAACTAGCTTACCTGGTTAAATAAAGGTGGAATAACATTTTTAAAATGCCCTGACTTCTGCTGAGGCCATATCACCATGAAATGCTGCATAGCCAACGCAGACGTCAGATTGAACATGCGCCCAGATGCACAATGCACTTCTCTCTCCAGAATGCGCTCTCTCCCGCCAATGTGTGCACATCCATTTAAGTGTTAATGCCAGTGTTTGGAGGATATATTGTCACGTTTCTTGTTCGTCGAGGGCCGGCAAACCATGCCAATATGTCCTCCAAACACCGGCTTCGAGGGCATTATCACTTTTATTCAACGGGTTACCAACATATTAAAATAATAATTGACATATTTTTATTAAAAAGGTTATTTTCATAAATTTTTTCATACTATTTTAACCTTCCACAAGCTATATTCCCGACACAAATCTAGGGTTGCTACCCAAGCCGGCTGGTCGTTCTATCGGTTCGGTTGCTAGAGACGCGACCCAGACGTTCAGTCTTTTTGTTCTGCATCTATAGACGTGACCCAATTGTTCGTTTTAAATGTTCCATTGCCATACTGGCTGGCAACGCTTTCTAGCTAGCCAACTATGGCTAATTTACAGACACATCAGAAAGCCAGAATAATAGCAAAGTAGATGCATTTGCAAATGTTTAAGCTGTTTTTTAGTGACATTTATTTGGATACATACATAACAATGAGCTAATGATGCGCGGTAACCACTCAGCTTGAAAGGGAAAATGTCCTGCTCTGATCCAGTGGAAACGCCATAAAACAGGCTTCCCTGATTACTTCTTATCAGTGCTTGACTTGGACTGAAATAGGTACCGGTACTCATTTTGGATGCTGGTACTGCTTATATTTAGTAGCAAGAGCCCCACAATAGCTTTTAGCTAAAATTCTGTAAGAGGAACAGGAGCTCAAGCAGTAGAACATTTGGTACTCAGCTCCGGTGAGCTCCTGCCCAAGTCAAGCACGGCTTCTTATCCCTTCCGCAAATAGCCGACAGCTGTGTCGGTCCCGAGCTCACTGGCGGAGGAACCTGAAGGCCCAGAATATTTCATAAATTGTTGCTAGTTCGCTAGTGTGAACTTCAGGCCAGACCCATGTTAAAAGTTGATACAATGTTTCAAGTTCGTTACATACAGGCCATGTGTAGCCAATGAGATTCATAGGATATTCATTTTTATCAGGATATTTTCTACATGCAGGCTGCAATGTTTTTATTTGTTCGCTTTATGTAGGCTATTTTTATATAGTTGGCAATGGTAAAATAAGTTACTTTTTAGGTTTGTATAATTTTCATTTAAATTTGGATAGAATGTTGATTCACCACATGGCAATGATTTTGAGATATGAAGACAGTATAAACTGTTTCACAAAAATGTACATATGAAAACCATAACTGGTACACAGAAATGGTAAGATAAATGAGAAAGGTTGCCGACTCCTCATGCATCCATTTACCGGCAACTTCAGGAGAGTAATGGCAGAATCTGCGAAAGCCATCAGGAGCGGGAGGAGAATAGTTGGCTCAGGTTAAGTTTTTTTCTTCTGGTTTCTAGATCTCTCTTGAGGCATGTGTCTTATTTAATCAAACCGTAAGCTTAAAGCATCAGAGAAAGCTCAATGCATATAGTTCATTTTATTAAATTGATTTCACTATATATGGAAAAATACACCTTTAAAAATGTCGACCAATCCATTGGTCGAAAAAACAGAAAACTTTCGGTCGACCAAGATTATCCAGGCTTTAGATTCAGGCCAGCAAAATACATCCTGAGAACTAAGACTGTAAGTGCTTGTTACCCATGTACTGTACTGTAAGAGATGACTGGTTAAATCTGATATAGAACCGGGCTGCTTTGCAAAGGGAAGTTATTCCATATCAAACTGCCATTACTGCCCACCTCTCACGCCACGTCGACCATCCTTGCCTCCAGTCTCTCCTCCCAATAGCCCTATAGCTTCCCCATGTCCACACGGACCTTGAGCTTTGAGCTCTGTCAGCAGCTGCCTCTTCCTGTTGCTTCATGCATGTTTGCAGTAATGACAGAATTCATAAACACATAGTCATACATTATTCAAGCTCTAGCAAGTGGAGGCAGACAAAACTCAGTATCTATGGAGTTTATGATATTCTTTACAGTAACAATGAAACACTTCAGAGATGAATAACACAATACAGCTTCTGTCTGGCTCTTTATCGGAAGAAAACAACTAAAGTGTATATCTCACTAACATTAGTGATATTAGTGAGGGGGAATAGTGAGGGGGAATATCTGGTCTGGTCTATGGTTATATTTTTACATATTTTTACATCTTCTATCCAAGTTCATTGTTATCAAAAATGATAGTATATGAATGATATAACTGTATTACTTATTAGCTCATAATGACCTCACAGCAGCAACCCCATGCCCATGGGTAAACTAACCCACAGATACAAACATACACATACATTTTCCCTGACACCCAAAAGTACTCGTTACATTTTGAATGCTTAGCAGGAAAGGAAAATGGTCTAATTCACACACTTATCAAGAGAACATCCCTTGTCATCCCTACTGCCTCTGATCTGGCGGACTCACTAAACACATTCTGCATTTGTAAATAATTTCTGAGTGTTGGAGCATGCCCCTGGCCCCTGGCAATCCATGAATTAAAAAAACAAGAAAATGGTGCCATCTGGTTTGCTTAATATAAGGAATTTTAAATTATTTATACTTTTACTTTTGATTCTTGAGTATATTTAAAACCAAATACTTCCAGACTTTTACTCAAGTAACATTTTACTTGATGACTTTCACTTTAACTTGAGACATTTTCTATTACGGTATCTTTACTTTTACTCAAGTATGACAATTTGGTACTTTTTCCACCACTGGGTTTATAAAAGCACAATTCACTCCAGCAGCAACAGGAGCAGCAGCTCTGGCTCTGTCTGACAGATTTTCTGCTTAAACTATGCTCTGTATCTGTATGTTGTGCACATGTGACAAGTAAGAATCATAATAACTAATGAAAATACACGAGCACCAATTCCACTACATTATGCAAATTCATCTATATTTACATTGAATGGTTGTTTTCATCAAAGAATAGGCTAAACATGTTTAGTTAGCAATGGGATTTTTTTGTTCTCCCAGACATTGGCTGGTGCCAATTTTATTTATTGCTTTTCTTTTTTGTTGTTGTTACCTAAAGTCAGATATTATCAGCTAACGGAAACACTGAGACACACACACACACACACACACACACACACACACACACACACACACACACACACACACACACACACACACACACACACACACACACACACACACACACACACCTTTTCCATACAAATAATATGTAATTAATGTCTCAGAATTTACCAACATATGGCAATAAGGTCACCCAAATTTAAATAAACATGCTATAGTTTATATACAATATATGTATCTTGCCATTTCATGTAGCCTAATAAAATGATCTAATAATAGGTTTGGTACTGATTGACCCATCCAGCATTGAATTCTCTTGACTAAGGAAAGAAAGGCTGTATCCTACTGTAACATACTGTATAACCTACCTCTTGTAATTGTTCCAACTCTTGCTTCAGCGTCTCCTGTTCCGATTCCAGATCGGCATACTGGTGCTTTAGAGTGTGGTTCTCATCCAACACAACAAGACCGCATTCTGCCGCCCTTATCTTCTCTCTGTTCGCTTCCGCAAGTTCCTGGGTAAGCCGCGCCACCTCCGCCCGGTACTGATCCACAGTCTCCCCGCATCCTCCACCGGCAGCCATCACCCTTCTCTCCCTGTCTCCTTGCGTTGGACACGCAGAGGCGGAAGTTGGAGGATGCTGAAACAAACGCAGCGGAACAAACCCCCCTGTTAAATGTGGGAAAGCCAGGTGGAATACGAATAGGCTATGGCAGAACAGCACCAAAATAAATGCTGTTTCTATCAGTGAAAGATGACGATTATTAGCCTACTTCAATTGAGGGGTCGTAGCATAATGATACATTACGGTAGAGTGACCTCTTCATCAATTCTTTATAATCATTTTTGATTATTCACGGGATGCAGGACGCCATCTCTCGATTTTTTTAAAGAAAAGTGGTCCACGAAGCATCCATCTCTCGTGTCGTCACTAGGACTACACGTCGACGCATTTTGCTGTCAACGCTGAGAAAATAAAATGTATTGTCTGAGTACATTTTAATAGGCCTACCTGAAACCTGTGAAGATCAGAATTTTGAACAATATAAAATTATTAGGCAAATATTATCTTTAGAGATACCGAAAACGTTATCTTCTTAAGAGATATTGGATTCAATCACTGTCAATATTCGTGTATTATGCTGAATAAATGACCAAACCATATAAGCCCATGTCTATGGTGTTAAAGTGTATTATATGCATAAAACAATTTAAATGTTAAATTAGCTTCATGATGCTACAAAAAATAAAAATAAAATACAAGCAGAGTCATTTGAACTGGGTTAATGTTGGTTACATTAATTGCACTCAACATGGTCATCTAATGGATGATACAGGAACATCCCACAGCAACGCAATGGCCAGTAAGGATCATAACTTACAGTGCTTGCTTCAGGCAGTTTTTTAAAGAAGAAAACTATTAACAAAAATGTATATACCTGTTACACTTCTGTTTTCCAAATGACCGACAAAGGCAACAGGTCGCAACTTATGGTCTTTCTGACCTAGGCTACTTTATAAGCACAAACACCTGTCTGAAATATGTCTGTGACGAGGGACGCTATCTATACAAAAGTATGTGGACACCCCTTCAAATTAGTGGATGCGGCTATTTCAGCCACACCCGTTGCTGACAGGTGTATAAAATTTAGCATACAGCCATGCAATCTCCATAGGCGAACATTGGCATTAGAATGGCCTTACTGAAGAGCTCAGTGACTTGGCACCGTCATAGGCAACATGGCACCATCATAGGATGCCACCTTCCCAACAAATCAGTTTGTCAAATTTCTGCCCTGCTAGAGCTGCCCCGTTCAACTGTAAGTGCTGTTATTTTAAAGTGGAAACATCTAAGAGCTCAGTGGTAGGCCAAACAAGCTCACAGAATGGGACCGCCGAGTGCTGAAGCGCGTAGCACCTGCACACAAGCCTAAGATCACCATGCGCAATCCCAAGCGTCGGATGGAGTGGTGTAAAGCTCGCCGTCATTGGACTCTGGAGCAGTGGAAACACGTTTTCTGGAGTGATGAATCACGCTTCACCATCTGGCAACCCGCCGGATTAATCTGGGTTTGGTGGATGCTAGGAGAATGCGGCAACAGTTTGGGGAAGGCCCTTTCCTTTTTCAGTATGACAATACCCCCGTGCACAAAGTGAGGTCCAAACAGAAATAGTTTGTTGAGATTGGTGTGGAAGAACTTGACTGGCATGCACAGAGCCCTGACTTCAACCTCACCGAACACCTTTGGGATGAATTGGAACGCCGACTGCGAGCCAGGCTTAATCGCCCAACATTAGTCACCGCAGCAATGTTCCAACGTCTAGTGGAAAGCCTTCCCAGAAGAGTGAAGGCTGTTATAGCAGCAAAGGGGGGATCAACTCCATATTAATGCCCATGATGTTGGAATGAGATGTTCGACAAATCCAAAATGGCCCCATTTGGCCCCATATAGCAATTACGTCAAGTCAAGTGTATTTGTCACATGCACAGGATACACATGGTGTACACAGTACAATGAAATGCGTACTTGCAGATTCACCTCTCAAAAATGTGACAGTAATACAAATAGAAGTAATTCCTTTGAAAAATAGTACAAAATAAAAGCTCAGTGGAATAAATATAGAATAAATGAAGTCCAATAAAATGCATTTGTACTACAGAAAATGTGTTTTTTATTCGTTAATCATTTCACTTTCCACATGCACCTTTACTTAACTAATTGGTGTATCAGCATTGTTAATATGTATAAGTGATAAATAAGAATATATATATTTATCAGGTATAAGCAGACAATTTTACTCCAAAGTGAGTTATACAGTTAACTCATTCCGTATGTGGCCCTTTCACAAAACAACACAGTATATTATGAGGTTGCAAGCACTATATGATCCAACGTTCTGAGTCTTTGGAACCATAATAGTATCAGATATGTACAGTATCTTGCCTGGGACAAGATATACTGTATTTTTTATTTGATTTATTTGAACATTAAAAAAACATAAAATACAACCACATTATGTGGACACAATGCACTTACAATCGTCGAGGATGACACAAAAAAAGTTTGAAAATGTTATATCCTGTCTACATTTTGTCAGTATGGGTCAAATATAGCTGAAATTCTTGGAAATGTACTTCTCTGAATTCACCATCTGACCCGTAAATAACCCCAGCTCAAATGAAGATAAGGAGAGCTATAGCTCAATATAACAATACAGCCATAGAAAGGAGAAGGAAGGGAAGGGCTGCTAGGGCACGCAATAGTAGAACTTTGTAGACTATAAACACACTGAGCAAAAATGTTAAAGTCAAAAGGGTATGTCATACAATGGTCAAACTATCTAAGATTTACAAGAGGAGGTAGTGTGATCAGAAGACATAGCTAAACCTTCTGTCCTGCAGATAATTATGCCATTAAACCGTTGTACTCAGATATACACTCCTCACATAATATCTGTATTGAGAGTTATCACCAAAACACTAGTACTGTAGGTTGAATAAGCAGCTTCAGATGCATTCTGTTGTAAATAAAGGACTTTATATATAGACATGTACACTTTCACATGTATTTATATCTGTACATTAGAAGTCCTAGAATAGGGATTATCTTTCAGAGACTATTTTACTGTACAGGGACTATTCTTAACATCAACGTTAAACAATATTTTCAGAACCACAGCCACATGAGAAATACAGACACCACACAAATGTAATCATTAGAAATGAGATGTATTACAGTATTTATTTATGTATGTGTATTCATGTATTTACAATATCATTATACAATTCCAGTCAACATATCTGGATGAGTGGAGAGTGAGTTGATAAAAAAACACCAAAATGTTATTCACTTTACTCAGCCATATTGCTTTATCTGTGAGAGATAATACTCCATTATCAATTCATTCATCAGTTTCAACAGCTTCTGAGATAGCAGCACCATGATTCCCTCTATACGGACACAGATGACAACATACAGATACATCCTATTTACAAAGCTTTTGAAGATACATTTCTTTAGTGTTCATTGTGTCAACTGAACGTGACTCTTGGGATTGGGAATTAATGTTGGGTCCAGGGGGAGCATAGAGCTTGGTGATGCAGGTGTGGCAACATAGGTAGAAAAGGTTGGAACGGCAATACCCCTCGGTAAAGCTTTTGTAGTAGTTGGTATGGCCCGTACGGTAGTGAGCAAGCATTCAACGGAAACTGTTTGGTCATGGAAACAAATGACAGGATAATTTTATTGAGGTTTTTGTCAACTGTTTCAAGCATGACTCACGTCTTATACAATCACATATACAGTCGTGGCCAAAAGTTTTGAGAATGACACAAATATAAATTTTCACAAAGTGTGCTGCCTCAGTTTGTATGATGGCAATTTGCATATACTGCAGAATGTTATGAAGAGTGATCAGATGAATTGCAATTAATTGCAAAGTCCCTCTTTGTCACGATTGTGTGGCGGATTAACGGACCAAAATGCAGCTTTTGGAAAATAAGCCATCTTCTTTTATTATAACACGAAGATGAACACGACACAAAAACACTTTAACAAAACAACAAAACAAAACGACCGTGAAGCTACAAACGTTGTGCACAAACATACAGGCTACTAACGTTCTTACATAGACAATTACCCACAACCAATGAGAGCCTATGGCTACCCTAAATAAGGCTCCCAATCAGAGACAACCGAAATCAGCTGTCTCTAATTGGGAACTCATTCAGGTAACCATAGACTCTCCTAGATAACTAACCAACATAGACAACGCTAGACATATACACTCAACACAAAACCATCTACTACACCCCATAACCCCTTTACCAAATAAACACCCAAAACCAACAAAATATAAACATTCCCCATGTCACACCCTGACCTAACTAAAATAATAAAGAAAACAAAGAATAATAAGGCCAGGGCGTGACATAACCCCCCCCTTGAGGCGCGAACTCCGGGCGCACCATACACAGTCTAGGGGAGGGTCTGGGTGGGCTCCCCTCCACGGTGGCGGCTCCGGCTCTGGTCGTAGTCCCCACGTCACCACAGTACCTAACCACCTCCTAGGCTTCCTCCAAACGACCCCCCTCCACATTAACCCCATTGCATTAAGGGGGAGTTCCGGACTAAGGGACAGCTCCGGACTAAGGACCAGTACCAGGGTAAGGGGCAGTACCAGGGTCAGGGGCAGTACCAGGATAAGGGGCAGTACCAGGGTAAGGGGCAGCACCAGGGTAAGGGGCAGCACCAGGGTAAGGGGCAGCACCAGGGTAAGGGGCAGCTCCAGGGTAAGGGGCAGCTCCGGACTGAGGAATGGCAGCTCCGGACTGAGGGACTGCAGCTCCGGACTGAGGGACTGCAGCTCCGGACTGAGGGACGGCCCATGGCTGGCTGACAGATCTGGCTGCTCATGGCTGGCTAACTGATCTGGCTGCTCATGGCTGGCTGACGGATCTGGCTGCTCATGGCTGGCTGACGGATCTGGCTGCTCATGGCTGGCTGACGGATCTGGCTGCTCATGGCTAGCTGACGGATCTGGCTGCTCATGGCTAGCTGACGGATCTGGCTGCTCATGGCTAGCTGACGGATCTGGCTGCTCATGGCTAGCTGACGGATCTGGCTGCTCATGGCTAGCTGACGGATCTGGCTGCTCATGGCTAGCTGACGGATCTGGCTGCTCATGGCTAGCTGACGGATCTGGCTGCTCATGGCTAGCTGACGGATCTGGCTGCTCATGGCTAGCTGACGGATCTGGCTGCTCATGGCTAGCTGACGGATCTGGCTGCTCATGGCTAGCTGACGGATCTGGCTGCTCATGGCTAGCTGACGGATCTGGCTGCTCATGGCTGGCTGACTGATCTGGCTGCTCCTGTCTGATTGGCGGCTCTGGCAGATCCTGTCTGGTTGGCGGCTCTGGCAGATCCTGTCTGGTTGGCGGCTCTGGCAGATCCTGTCTGACGGACGGCTCTAGCGGCTCCTGTCTGGCTGGCGGCTCTAGCGGCTCCTGTCTGTCGGACGGCTCAGTGGGCTCATGGCAGACGGGCGGCTTTGCAGGCTCATGGCAGACGGGCGGCTTTGCAGGCTCATTGCAGACGGATGGCTCAGATGGCGCTGGGGAGACGGATGGCTCAGATGGCGCTGGGGAGACGGATGGCTCAGATGGCGCTGGGGAGACGAGCAGTTCAGTCAACGCTTTGCAGACGGCAGACTCCTGCCGGCTGAGGCGCACTGTAGGCCTGGTGCGTGGTGCCGGGACTGGTGGCACCGGGCTGGGGACACGCATCTCAGGGCTAGTGCGGGGAGCAGCAACAGGACGCACAGGACTCTGGGGACACACAGGAGGCTTGGTGCGTGGTTTAGACACTGGTGGTAAAGGGCTGGAGACACGCACCATATAGCTAGTGCGTGGAGGAGGCACTGGTGGTACTGGATTGGGGCGGGGAGGTGGCGCCGGAAATACCGGACCGTGCAGGCGTACTGGCTCCCTTGAACGCCGAGCCTGCCCAACCTTACCTGGTTCTATGCTCCCCGTCGCCTGACCAGTGCGGGGAGGTGGAATAACCCGCACCGGCCTATGTAGGCGAACCGGGGACACCATGCGTAAGGCTGGTGCCATGTACGCCGGCCCGAGAAGACGCACTGGTGACCAGATGCGTTGGGCCGGCTTCATGACATACGGCTCAACGCTCAGTCTAGCCCGGCCGATACGTGGAGCTGAAATGTACCGCACCGGGCTATGCACGCGTACAGGAGACACCGTGCGCTCTACTGCGTAACACGGTGTCTGCCCGTACTCCCGCTCTCCACGGTAAGTACAGGGAGTAGGCGCAGGTTTCCTACCTGACTTCGCCACACTCCCTTTAAGGCCCCCCCCAAGAAATTTTTGGGTTGTACTCACGGGTCTCCAGCCTTGTCTCCGTGCTGCCTCCTCATATCGCCTCCTCTCGGCTTTCGCTGCCTCCAGCTCTTCACGAGAGAGGCGATACTCTCCAGGTTGATCCCAAGGTCCATCTCTTTCCAATTCGTCCTCCCAACTCCAGAGATCCTGTGTAGGTAGGTCCTGTTGCCGCCTTCCATGCCGCTTGGTCCTATGGTGGGTAATTCTGTCACGATCGTGTGGCGGATTAACGGACCAAAATGCAGCAGTTGGAAAATATGCCATCTTCTTTTATTTTAACACGAAGATGAACACGACACAAAAACACTTTAACAAAACAACAAAATAACAAAACGACCGTGAAGCTACAAACGTTGTGCACAAACATACAGGCTACTAACGTTCTTACATAGACAATTACCCACAACCAATGAGAGCCTATGGCTACCCTAAATAAGGCTCCCAATCAGAGACAACCGAAATCAGCTGTCTCTAATTGGGAACTCATTCAGGTAACCATAGACTCTCCTAGATAACTAACCAACATAGACAACGCTAGACATATACACTCAACACAAAACCATCTACTACACCCCATAACCCCTTTACCAAATAAACACCCAAAACCAACAAAATATAAACATTCCCCATGTCACACCCTGACCTAACTAAAATAATAAAGAAAACAAAGAATAATAAGGCCAGGGCGTGACATAACCCCCCCCTTGAGGCGCGAACTCCGGGCGCACCATACACAGTCTAGGGGAGGGTCTGGGTGGGCTCCCCTCCACGGTGGCGGCTCCGGCTCTGGTCGTAGTCCCCACGTCACCACAGTACCTAACCACCTCCTAGGCTTCCTCCAAACGACCCCCCTCCACATTAACCCCATTGCATTAAGGGGGAGTTCCGGACTAAGGGACAGCTCCGGACTAAGGACCAGTACCAGGGTAAGGGGCAGTACCAGGGTCAGGGGCAGTACCAGGATAAGGGGCAGTACCAGGGTAAGGGGCAGCACCAGGGTAAGGGGCAGCACCAGGGTAAGGGGCAGCACCAGGGTAAGGGGCAGCTCCGGACTGAGGAATGGCAGCTCCGGACTGAGGGACTGCAGCTCCGGACTGAGGGACTGCAGCTCCGGACTGAGGGACTGCAGCTCCGGACTGAGGGACGGCCCATGGCTGGCTGACAGATCTGGCTGCTCATGGCTGGCTAACTGATCTGGCTGCTCATGGCTAGCTGACGGATCTGGCTGCTCATGGCTGGCTGACGGATCTGGCTGCTCATGGCTGGCTGACGGATCTGGCTGCTCATGGCTAGCTGACGGATCTGGCTGCTCATGGCTAGCTGACGGATCTGGCTGCTCATGGCTAGCTGACGGATCTGGCTGCTCATGGCTAGCTGACGGATCTGGCTGCTCATGGCTAGCTGACGGATCTGGCTGCTCATGGCTAGCTGACGGATCTGGCTGCTCATGGCTAGCTGACGGATCTGGCTGCTCATGGCTAGCTGACGGATCTGGCTGCTCATGGCTAGCTGACGGATCTGGCTGCTCATGGCTAGCTGACGGATCTGGCTGCTCATGGCTGGCTGACGGATCTGGCTGCTCATGGCTAGCTGACGGATCTGGCTGCTCATGGCTGGCTGACTGATCTGGCTGCTCCTGTCTGGTTGGCGGCTCTGGCAGATCCTGTCTGGTTGGCGGCTCTGGCAGATCCTGTCTGGTTGGCGGCTCTGGCAGATCCTGTCTGACGGACGGCTCTAGCGGCTCCTGTCTGGCTGGCGGCTCTAGCGGCTCCTGTCTGTCGGACGGCTCAGTGGGCTCATGGCAGACGGGCGGCTTTGCAGGCTCATGGCAGACGGGCGGCTTTGCAGGCTCATTGCAGACGGATGGCTCAGATGGCGCTGGGGAGACGGATGGCTCAGATGGCGCTGGGGAGACGGATGGCTCAGATGGCGCTGGGGAGACGAGCAGTTCAGTCAACGCTTTGCAGACGGCAGACTCCTGCCGGCTGAGGCGCACTGTAGGCCTGGTGCGTGGTGCCGGGACTGGTGGCACCGGGCTGGGGACACGCATCTCAGGGCTAGTGCGGGGAGCAGCAACAGGACGCACAGGACTCTGGGGACACACAGGAGGCTTGGTGCGTGGTTTAGACACTGGTGGTAAAGGGCTGGAGACACGCACCATATAGCTAGTGCGTGGAGGAGGCACTGGTGGTACTGGATTGGGGCGGGGAGGTGGCGCCGGAAATACCGGACCGTGCAGGCGTACTGGCTCCCTTGAACGCCGAGCCTGCCCAACCTTACCTGGTTCTATGCTCCCCGTCGCCTGACCAGTGCGGGGAGGTGGAATAACCCGCACCGGCCTATGTAGGCGAACCGGGGACACCATGCGTAAGGCTGGTGCCATGTACGCCGGCCCGAGAAGACGCACTGGTGACCAGATGCGTTGGGCCGGCTTCATGACATACGGCTCAACGCTCAGTCTAGCCCGGCCGATACGTGGAGCTGAAATGTACCGCACCGGGCTATGCACGCGTACAGGAGACACCGTGCGCTCTACTGCGTAACACGGTGTCTGCCCGTACTCCCGCTCTCCACGGTAAGTACAGGGAGTAGGCGCAGGTTTCCTACCTGACTTCGCCACACTCCCTTTAAGGCCCCCCCCAAGAAATTTTTGGGTTGTACTCACGGGTCTCCAGCCTTGTCTCCGTGCTCCCTCCTCATATCGCCTCCTCTCGGCTTTCGCTGCCTCCAGCTCTTCACGAGAGAGGCGATACTCTCCAGGTTGATCCCAAGGTCCATCTCTTTCCAATTCGTCCTCCCAACTCCAGAGATCCTGTGTAGGTAGGTCCTGTTGCCGCCTTCCATGCCGCTTGGTCCTATGGTGGGTAATTCTGTCACGATCGTGTGGCGGATTAACGGACCAAAATGCAGCAGTTGGAAAATATGCCATCTTCTTTTATTTTAACACGAAGATGAACACGACACAAAAACACTTTAACAAAACAACAAAATAACAAAACGACCGTGAAGCTACAAACGTTGTGCACAAACATACAGGCTACTAACGTTCTTACATAGACAATTACCCACAACCAATGAGAGCCTATGGCTACCCTAAATAAGGCTCCCAATCAGAGACAACCGAAATCAGCTGTCTCTAATTGGGAACTCATTCAGGTAACCATAGACTCTCCTAGATAACTAACCAACATAGACAACGCTAGACATATACACTCAACACAAAACCATCTACTACACCCCATAACCCCTTTACCAAATAAACACCCAAAACCAACAAAATATAAACATTCCCCATGTCACACCCTGACCTAACTAAAATAATAAAGAAAACAAAGAATAATAAGGCCAGGGCGTGACACTCTTTGCCATGCAAATTAACTAAATCCCAAAAACATTTCCATTGCATTTCGGCCCTGCCACAAAAGGACTAGCTGACATCATGTCAGTGATTCTCTCGTTAACACAGGTGTGAGTGTTGACGAGGACAAGGCTGGAGATCACTCTGTCATGCTGATTGAGTTCGAATAACAGACTGGAAGCTTCAAAAGGAGTGTGGTGCTTGGAATCATTGTTCTTCCTCTGCCAACCATGGTTACCTGCAAGGAAACACGTGCAGTCATCATTGCTTTGCACAAAAAGGGCTTCACAGGCAAGGATATTGCTGCCAGTAAGATTGCACCTAAATCAACCATTTATTGGATCATCAAGAACTTCAAGGAGAGCGGTTCAATTGTTGTGATGAAGGCTTCAGGGCGCCCATGAAAGTCCAACAAGTGCCAGGATCATCTCCTAAAGTTGATTCAGCTGCGGGATCGGGGCACCACCAGTACAGAGCTTGCTCAGGAATGGCAGCAGGTGTGAGTTTATCTGCACACACAGTGAGGCGAAGACTTGCCTAAGAACACAGCCATGAATAAAGAATGGTACCAACACATCCTCCGAGAGCAACTTCTCCCAACCATTCAGGAACAGTTTGGTGACGAACAATGCCTTTTTCAGCATGATGGAGCAACTTGCCATAAGGCAAAAGTGATAACTAAGTGGCTCGGGGAACAAAACATCGATATTTTGGGTCCATGGCCAGGAAACTCTCCAGACCTTAATCCCATTGAGAACGTGTGGTCAATCCTCAAGAGGCGGGTGGACAAACAAAAACCCACAAATTCTGACAAACTCCAAGCATTGATTATGCAAGAATGGGCTACCATCAGTTAGGATGTGGCCCAGAAGTTAATTGACAGCATGTCAGGGCGGATTGCAGATGTCTTGAAAAAGAAGGGTCAACACTGCAAATATTGACTCTTGCATTCAACTTCATGTTATTGTCAATAAAAGCCTTTGACACTTCTGAAATGCTTGTAATTATACTTCAATATTCCATAGTAACATCTGACAAAAATATCTAAAGACACTGAAGCAGCAAACTTTGGGAAAATTAATATTTGTGTCATTCTCAAAACTTCTGGCCACGACTGTACTGTCAGTGGAGGCTGCTGAGGGGAGGACGGCTCACAATAATGGCTGGAACGGAGTAGATGGAATGGTATCAAACACACAATGGTTTGATACCATTCCATTCACTCCATTCCGGACATTACTATGAGCCATCCTCCCCTCAGCAGCCTCCACTGTATACCGAGTATATGTATCCTTATCTGACAGGTAATACAAGTATTCTAAAACTGCACATGTTGTACTTAATAGTTTGTTTCGATGCCTATGTAATGTAATTATACACTTGCTGGTGTTGATTAAAACTATATTACACCCACCTCACTATAAAGAAGCCCAGGTTAGGATGTACATATAGGGGTCTGGTCTCTGGCCATCATTTCCACGTCCCTTAGCATCTCAGTCTATCTCCATTTGGCTCTGCGGTTCTGGAACCAAATCTGAAGACAACAGTGAGCATGATAGCAAATGGATGTTTGTGCCCTCTGACAGATAACTTGGTGTTCGACTTATGCAAGCAGATGATAAGGACTGTTTCTGTTTCTCCAGATGGCAAACATGGATAACAGTGATAACTCAAGACAACTCTTCATAACACTGTCAATGATTCATTCTCACGGATTATTGCTGTAATATTGTATGATTTTTTTGTAAGATTCAATTGGAAATCTTTGTTGAACCCATATACTACCATGTTTAATGAATTGTACTTGTAACCAATGTACTCGTATAAGAAGCTCATACTGTAGATATATTTCAGCATGTCTCAGATGTTTCATGCTAGCATACCTGCACTCTTCCCTCGGTGAGCTTCAGATGAGAGGCAAGTGTGTCCCGGATGTGGACATCAGGATAGTGGGTCTCCAAGAACACCTTCTCCAGCTCCTCCACCTGACCTGGAGTGAAGCTGGTCCGGGTCTTCCTTCTCCTCCTGACCTGGAGTGAAGCTGGTCCGGATCTTCCTTCTCCACCTGACCTGGAGTGAAGCTGGTCCGGATCTTCCTTCTCCTCCTGACCTGGAGTGAAGCTGGTCCGGGTCTTCCTTCTCCTCCTGACCTGGAGTGAAGCTGGTCCGGATCTTCCTTCTCCACCTGACCTGGAGTGAAGCTGGTCCGGATCTTCCTTCTCCTCCTGACCTGGAGTGAAGCTGGTCCGGGTCTTCCTTCTCCTCCTGACCTGGAGTGAAGCTGGTCCGGATCTTCCTTCTCCTCCTGACCTGGAGTGAAGCTGGTCCGGATTTTCCTTCTCCACCTGACCTGGAGTGAAGATGGTCCGGATCTTCCTTCTCCACCTGACCTGGAGTGAAGATGGTCCGGATCTTCCTTTTCCACCTGACCTGGAGTGAAGATTGTCCAGGTCTTTCTTCTCCTCCTCTGCACTGTGCACACCAAACACAAGCAAAAGAGTCTGTATCATCGTCAAAATGACCATTATCATCATCATCATCCTCCATCCTCGTCCTCCTCATTCTTATCATCGTCATAATCAAAAACCCATTTTTTATAATGTCGTTCATCCTCAGATATGATTCCGCTCCTTGATTCCAGCAATATTGACTGTAAGACTTGTGCTAAATCTCACCATGATGAGCTTGGCAGCTGTTCCTCTCCCACTGGATTCTGCCTTCGTCCTGGCCCTCCTCTCTCCCTGCTCTGTCCTGAACAATACTATCTTTACAGGAGCCATTACTGTGGCTGCTGGAGTCCCCACTGTGGTCTTGGGAGATGCGGTCAATATTGCACTCTCCAGAGTGTAGTCTTGTGACCTCTGTGTTGTGGTCACCTCTCCAGTCACTGACGATGTGCACATGCTGTGGCAGCACCCTGTGTTGAAAAGTTCCTTCTGTGGACAGAAAGAAAGCACAATATTGCCTGATTATCTTTGTCCTAAAAATAACTCTATGAACTACTAGCTCAATTCAGATAATGTTACCATAAAATATGATACACAGAATACAATTTCCCAGACTTGAGACAGAATCAGCAGTTTGACATCTAACCCCTTTGCCTCCTTGTAATGTATACTCCCCCAAAATCTCTTATGTTACATAGGCCTGCCCATAATAGTAACATAACAAGTCAAGGTCAATTGAACACACAGTGCCTGTATGTACATGCTAGTATGGACATTCTTCATTCTGTCTGTTAACCGACCATCCACCTAGCCCCTTTTGCCTCTCTTCTCCCACTCTGGATGGCTTCTTCAGGATCTCCTCAATAGAGTGGGACAGTTTTTTAGGAGTACTCGCAGTGTTGTCCACTCCTCTATCCAGAGTGAGCAGTTCATTAGAATTCTCTCTCAAACGTTTCTTTGGTCCATGCACCGTCACTTGCATAGTAGTCATGCTCCCCCTTTTTAAAATCCTTTGTACTTGTAGGCTCCTGATGTCTTCTGTTGTCTGTTCTTGGTCTATTCCTATGCCTTCAAAGCAACTCTCTGTTTCTCTCCTTCTGTCGTTCTTTTCTTCTTTCTGTCAGGTAAAGGGAGTAAGCTAGTTGTCCTCCTCCTTTCTTCCTCATCAAGCAGATTGTGTTTGGCCAGCATCATATGATCATTAAGAGGAGGGGTAAAGTTTACTGTTGAACTATGCCTTTCATGGTAATCCACTAACACTAATCAGTGTTGCGCTGAGCTGAGATATCCCAACTCCAATTTACCTTGTGTCACTTTTTCTTTTTCACAGCTGCATGTTTTACTACCAGCGCAATTTGAACAGTGTTGAACACACGTACCAACAACTTCATCGTTATCGTTATCTAAAATAGCAACACTATCTATATCTGAAGGGATATTTAATTATTTGTAGTTGTGTAATTCTAATCAATTTAATCAATGTAATGTTTTGAAACTTTAGTTAAGAATATCTTGTGTCATGTTGTAAGTGTTGTAAGTGTTGCTGCTCTTCCTTGTTTACAGGTATATTGCCCACATATCTTTACGTTTACTACTCTGGCCTCCACATGAACTCTCATACACTACGCCTGTGTTTACACAAGCAGCCCAATTCTGATCTTCTTTTCACTTGTTCATATTTTTAAAAGATCAGAATTAGGCTTTTGACCAATCAGAAACGCTCTGAAAAAATATCTAATGTGATTGGTCAAAAGACCAATTTAGAGTAAAAGAATATCAGAATTGTGTAAACGCAGCCTACCTTGCTTCACCTTTTAGTCTGCTGTTTGTGAGGGACTTCTTATGGTACTACAGAGCAGAGCCATCGAAGGTTTGAGGGTGTCTCTCTCTACTGGTGGAGAAAAGTATGGCACTGTATGGTGGAGTATGGTAGAAAAAGTATGGCAGTAAAATATCTTTATTTTCTCCTATAGGAGACTTTGGATTAGATCCAGTCCAATAACATCAACGTAATAATTTAGCAACTCAGAGCAACAACAACAACCACCCTGAATGACCTTTTAGTCCCCAGATTTCTTGTTGCAACAACGGCTTTGACTGTCCAAAAAATGTTGATAAAATGTATCTTAGATCACCTGTCTGGTTTGCTCTGAAGATTGCTTGCATTCAATTGACACAGGAACTTTTGTGTTTTCATACATTATACTGAAAGCAGCTGAGACCTTACCAAATCAGAGTGGGGAGTACGAGGAAGGACTCCATGCCCCACTTCTTTTTTGGATGACACAGAGAGAGATGTACACACGACACAGAGAGAGACAGTGTGTGGCGTGTGTGTTTGACCTACCTACCCTGCTTTAAAAAAAACTTTATTTAACAAGGCAAGTCAGTTAAGAACAAATTCTTAATTATAATGACAGCCTACCCCGGGCCACACCCTGAATATCCTTGAATATCCAAGATGGCGTAGCAGTCAGACGTCTTTGTCCTTCGTCTTGTCGTGTCACATGTACATATCTTTTTCTTTGCATATATTTTTTATATTTTTCTAAACCTCAACTTCAAAATACTCTCCTGCAACCCGCCTCACCCAATGTGGTGGGGATCTGTTTTTTTTCGAAAGTATTTTTTATTTACCTCGGAACCGGAATCCCCAAACAGAGGGGAGTCAGCTAACCACTGCTAACGGTCATCAGCTAACCTCTAGCTCAGAAAGCTCTCGCCGGTTTGTACAACGCTGTTCAAACCAGACCTATTTTCTCTCTGAACCTTTTCACCTGTATCATCGCAGCAAGCTAGCTGCAATCTGAGTGACTACTCGTGGCTAACGTCTCTGTCCCGAAGCAAGCACCAATTAACCTGGAGCTAGCCCATGCTAGGCCCATCTCCCGGCTAGCTGAAGAGGCCCATCAGCCACTCCTGGGCTACAATACCCGGACCCCTTCTACTGCCAGTACGGGGCACGGAACCCCGCCGAGCCGTCACGTCTGGACTACCGACGTAATCTGCTCGAGGGGGTACTCAACTGGCTCCTACGTCGCGACGTCCCCTGAATGCCCATCTGCTAGCCTGCTAGCCGCGGCCCGCTAGCTGTCTGGAGCATATTGGACTGTTAGCTAATAGGCCCATCGGCCAATTTATCGGGCCACTATACCTATTTTGGGCCCCTTTTACTTAACGAAGCCCTGCTTATCCATCACGACTGGACTACCAACATAATCTGCCCGAGGTTTTTTTCCCAACAGGCCCCTCCGTCGCGACGTCCCCTGAATGCCCATCTGCTAGCCTGCTAGCCGCGGCCCGCTAGCTGTCTAGAGCATATTGGACTGTTAGCTGAATAGATCCATCGGGCAATTTCTTGGGCCGCTATACCTATTTTGCCAATTGGACTTGGACCCCTCTGCTACTCGGAACCCTACTAATCCATCACGACTGGTCTATCGATGTCACCGCACGCGGAGGCTACAACAGACTTTCCTCCATTGCGACGTCCCTCTAAGGTCCTTCTGCTGGCTTGCTATCCCTGGCCTGCTAGCTGTCTGAATCGCAGTCTCCAGCCAGCCCAACCACTCACTGGACCCCTACGATCACTCGGCTACATATGCCTCTCCCTAATATCAGGCGCTCTCTTTTGATGACTTCTGTAACCGTAAAAGCCTTGGTTTCATGCATGTTAACATTAGAAGCCTCCTCCCTAAGTTTGTTTTATTCACTGCTTTAGCACACTCTGCCAACCCGGATGTCCTAGCCGTGTCTGAATCCTGGCTTAGGAAGACCACCAAAACCCTGAAATTTAGATAGAACTGCCAAAGGGGGCGGTGTTGCAATCTACTGCAGAGATAGCCTGCAGAGTTCTGTCTTACTATCCAGGTCTGTACCCAAACAATTCAAGCTTCTACTTTTAAAATCCACCTTTCCAGAAACAAGTCTCTCACCGTTGCCGCTTGCTACAGACCACCCTCTGTGCCCAGCTGTGCCCTGGACACCATATGTGAATTGATTGCCCCCCATCTATCTTCAGAGCTTGTGCTACTAGGTGACCTAAATTGGGACATGCTTAACACCCCGGCCATCCTACAATCTAAGCTTGATGCCCTCAATCTCACACAAATTATCAATGAACCCACCAGGTACAACCTAAAATCCGTAAACACGGGCACCCTCATAGATATCATCCTAACCAACTTGCCCTCCAAATACACCTCGGCTGTTTTCAACAAAGATCTCAGCGATCAGTGCCTCATTGCCTGCATCCGTAATGGGTCTGCGGTCAAACGACCACCCCTCATCACTGTCAAACGCTCCCTAAAACACTTCAGTGAGCAGGCCTTTCTAATCGACCTGGCCCGGGTATCCTGGAAGGATATTGACCACATCCCGTCAGTAGAGGATGCCTGGTTATTCTTTAAAAGTGCCTTCCTCACCATCTTAAATAAGCATGCCTCATTCAAAAAATGTAGAACCAGGAACAGATATAGCCCTTGGTTCTCTCCGGACCTGACTGCCCTTGACCAGCACAAAAACATCCTGTGGCGTTCTGCATTAGCATCGAATATCCCCCGTGATATGCAACTTTTCAGGGAAGTCAGGAACCAATATACACAGGCAGTTAGGAAAGCAAAGGCTAGCTTTTCAAGCAGAAATTTGCATCCTGTAGCACAAACTCAAAAAAGTTCTGGGACACTGTAAAGTCCATGGAGAATAAGAGCACCTCCTCACAACTGCCCACTGCACTGAGGCTAGGAAACACACCACCGATAAATCCATGATAATTGAGAATTTCAATAAACATTTCTCTATGGCTTGCCATGCTTTCCACCTGGCTACCCCTACCTCGGTCAACAGCCTTGCACCCCCCACAGCAACTCGCCCAAGCCTCCCCCATTTCTCCTTCACCCAAATCATGATAGCTGATGTTCTGAAAGAGATGCAAATTCTGGACACCTTCAAATCAGCTGGGCTAGACAATCTGGACCCTCTCTTTCTAAAATGTTCTGCCGAAATTGTTGCAACCCCTATTACTAGCCTGTTCAACCTCTCTTTCGTATCGTCTGAGATCCCTAAAGATTAGAAAGCTGCCGCGGTCACCCCCCTCTTCAAAGGGGGAGACACTCTAGACCCAAACTGCTACAGATCTATATCTATCCTACCCTGCCTTTCTAAGGTCTTCGAAAGCCAAGTTAACAAACAGATCACCGACCATTTCGAATCCCACCGTACCTTCTCCGCTATGCAATCTGGTTTCAGAGATGGTCATAGGTGCACCTCAGCCACGCTCAAGGTCCTAAACGATATCATAACCGCCATCGATAAGAGACATTACTGTGCAGCCGTCTTCATCGAACTGGCCAAGGCTTTCAACTCTGTCAATCACCAGATTCTTATTGGCACTCAACAGCCTTGGTTTCTCAAATGATTGCCTCGCCTGCTTCACCAACTACTTCTCTGATAGAGTTCAGTGTGTCAAATTGGAGTGCCTGTTGTCCGGACCTCTGGCAGTCTCTGTGGGGGTGCCACAGGGTTCAATTCTCGGGCCGACTCTCTTCTCTGTATACATCAATGATGTCACTCTTGCTGCTGGTGATTCTCTGATCCACCTCTACGCAGACGACACCATTCTGTATACCTCTGGCCCTTCTTTGGACACTGTGTTAACTAACCCCCAGATGAGCGTCAATGCCATACTCTCCTTCTGTGGCCTCCAACTGCTCTTAAATGCAAGTAAAACTAAATGCATGCTCTTCAACCGATCGCTGCCCGCACCTGCCCGCCCGTCCAGCATCACTACTCTGGATGGTTCTGATTTAGAATATGTGGACAACTACAAATACCTAGGTGTTTGGTTAGACTGTAAACTCTCCTTCCAGACTCATATTAAACATCTCCAATCCAAAATTAAATCTACAATCGGCTTCCTATTTCACAACAAAGCATCCTTCACTCATGCTGCCAAACATACCCTCGTAAACTGACCATCCTACCGATCCTCGACTTCGGCGGTGTCATTTACAAAATAGCCTCCAACACTCTACTCAACAAATTTGATGCAGTCTATCACAGTGCCATCCGTTTTGTCACCAAAGCCCCATATACTACCCACCACTGTGACCTGTACACTCTCGTTGGCTAGCCTTCGCTTCATACTCGTAGCCACCCTGCTGGCTCCAGGCCATCTACAAGTCTCTGCTAGTTAAAGCCCCGCCTTATCTCAGCTCACTGGTCACCATAGCAGCACCCACCCGTAGCACGTGCTCCAGCAGGTATATCTCACGGGTCACCCCCATAGCCAAGCCGCCTCTCCTTCCAGTTCTTGGCTGCCAATGACTGGAACGAACTGCAAAAATCACTGAAGCTGGAGACTCATATCTCCCTCACTAGCTTTAAGCACCAGCTGTGAGCTCACCGATCACTGCACCTGTACACAGCCCATCTGTAAATAGCCCATCCAACTACCTCATCCCCATACTGTATTTATTTATTTATCTTGCTCCTTTGCACCCCAGTATCTTTACTTGCACATTCATCATCTGCACATCTACCATTCTAGTGTTTAATTGCTATATTGTAATTACTTCGCCACTATGGCCTATTTATTGCCTTACCTCCCTTATCCTACCTCATTTGTACACACTGTATATAGACTTTTCTACTGTATTATTGAGTGTATGTTTGTTTATTCCATGTGTAACTCTGTGTTGTTGTATGTGTCGAACTGCTTTGCTTTATCTTGGCCAGGTCGCAGTTGTAAATGAGAACTTGTTCTCAATTAGCCTACCTGGTTAAATAAAGGTGAAATAAAAAAATAAAAAATAAAACCCTAACTGGTCAATCCCAATCACATCCAGTTGTGATACAGCCTGGAAACAAACCAGGGTCTGTAGTGACACCTTTATCACTGAGATGCAGACCGATGAGCCACGGGTGCCCCTTGTTAGCTACCCTTTGTTAGCTTACGATTTTAAATGGATCCGATTATATAAAGTGACTTATAGGAGAGCTTTGGTTCATAATGCTTTATTCTAGAAACAAGCTTTAAAATACCCAGGAAAGACGTGACTCAGATGTATATGGGGATATCATGGTTTTGTTTCTTTGACATTGAGGCTGAGCTACAACCTTCTATAGCCGAGGATACAAAAATTTACTTTGCTTGGGAAGTAATCAAATTATGTCACAATCAATTGATTAAGCTATTCACTTTCTGTACAATAGAATATGTTTAAACCCAGACAGCTTTGAATGAAACGCTTGTGACCTTCTCTCGTTGGGTTAAGCCACGGAAGAGAGTAGCAGTTAAAGCTTCAATTTTTCTGTGTCGGTAGGCATATCTAGGTTCATTTATTATGATATGTTACGTTCCTTATGGTATGTAGTCATTTGTGGATGTCCATCACCCATTTTGCATGATATGTTACGAATTACAATTCATATTATATGTTATGTACACTATTTACAATTGCAAAATGTACAATATGATATGAACTTGCAAAATTATGATATGTTAAGAATTCTAGCAGGGTGGCTAACGTTAGCTAGCTGGCTAACGTTAGCTAGGCTAGGGGTGAGGGTTAGGGGTAAGTTTAGGAGTTAGGTTAAAGGGTTAAGGTTAGGGTTAGGGGAAGAGTTAGCTAACATGCTAAATAGTTGCAAAGTAGCTAAAAAGTAGTTTAAAAGTTGCTAATTAGCTAAAATTGTCCATGACGAGATTTGAACTTGCAACGTTGGGTTGCTAGACGTTCGCCTTATACGTCTCATGTAACCATACTAAACGTTCCATATCATACAAATTTGAGTGTTACAGATTTACTTTTATTGTTACATCTAGTCTATGAGACCAGGCTGATCTCTCTGTCCATTCTTAGCCAATAATTTAGTCAATTTGTGTGGTATGAAACATTCTGCTATTATGTAAAATAACATAGAATTGTATAATTTTTTAATAAAATGCACATTTTTCACTGACCTGCAAATAGGAGGAAATACCGCATTTTTTATTACCTTTATTTAACTAGGTAAGCCAGTTAAGAACAAATTCTTATTTTCAATGACGGCAGAACAACAGATTTCTACCTTGTCAGCTCAGGGATTCGATCTTGCAACCTTTGGTTACAATTCCAATGCTCTAACCATTAGGCTACCTGCTGCCCCATTTACACAAGTATTCAGACCCTTTACTCAGTACTTTGTTGAAGCACCTTTGGCAGCAATTACAGCCTCAAGTATTCTTGGAAAGAACACTACAAACTTAGCACACCTGTGTTTGGGGAGTTTCTCTCATTCCTCTCTCCAGATCCTCTCAAGCTCTGTCAGGTTGGATGGAGAGCGTTGCTGCGCAGCTTTTTTCAGGTCTCTCCAGAGATGCTCGATCGGGTTCAAGTCCGAGCCCTGACTCGGCCACTCAAGGACATTTAGAGACTTATCCCGAAGTCACTTCTGTGTTGTCTTGGCTGTGTGCTCAGGGTCGTTGTCCTATTGGAAGGTGAACCTTCGCCCCAGTCTGAAGTCCTGAGCACTCTGGAGCAGGTTTTCATCAAGGATCTCTCTGTATTTTGCTCCGTTCGTCTTTGTCTCAATCCTGACTAGTCTCCCAGTCCCTGCCGCTGAAAAACATCCCCGCAACATGATGCTGCCACCACCATGCTTCACCGTAGGTATGGTGCCAGGTTTCCTCCAGACGTGACGCTTGGCATCCAGGCCAAAGAGGTCTTGGTTTCATCAGATTAGAGAATCTTGTTTCTCATGGTCTGAGAGTCTTTAGGTGCCATTTGGCAAACTCCAATCGGGCTGTCATGTGCCTTTTACTGAGGAGTAGCTTCCGTCTGGACACTCTACCACAAAGGCCTGATTTGTGGAGTGCTGCAGAGATGGTTGTCCTTCTGGAAGGTTCTCCCATCTCTACAGAGGAACTCTAGAGCTCTGTCAGAGTGACCATTGAGTTCTTGGTCACCTCCCAGACCAAGGCCCTTCTCCCTCAATTGCTCAGTTTGGCAGGGCGGCCAGCTCTCGGAAGAGTCTTGGTGGTTCCATACCATTTAAGATTGATGGAGGCCACAGTGTTCTTGGGGACCTTCATGGTTGCCAAAATTGTTTTGTACCCTTCACCAGATCTGTGCCTCGACACAATCCTGTCTCA
Organism: Salvelinus fontinalis; assembly: GCF_029448725.1. Taxonomy (NCBI): domain Eukaryota; kingdom Metazoa; phylum Chordata; class Actinopteri; order Salmoniformes; family Salmonidae; genus Salvelinus; species Salvelinus fontinalis. Next base: position 28,974,878 of record NC_074673.1, on the reverse strand, counting down.
AAGCTCTACGGACAATTCCTTCAACCTCATGGCTTGGTATTTGCTCTGACATGCTCTGTCAACTGGACATTATATAGACAGCTGTGTGCCTTTCCAAATCAAGTCCAATCACAGGTGGACTCCAATCAAGTTGTAGAAACATCTCAAGGAGGATCAATGGAAACATTATGTACTTGAGCTCAATTTCGAGTCTCATAGCAAAGGGTCTGAATACTTATGTAAATAAGGTATTTCTGTTTATTATTTTTAATAAATTTGCAAAAAATTCAAAAAACCTGTTTTCGCTTTGTCATTATGGGGTATTGTGTGTAGATTGCTGAGATACATTTTTTTTTAAATACATTTTAGAATAAGGCTGTAAAGTAACAAAATGTTGAAAAAGTCAGGAGGTCTGAGTACTTTCCGAAGGCACTGTAATACTTACAGGACAAAGACCAGTTTCTAAAACTGGTCTGTGCAAAAGTGTGGATAAACGGTAGACAGTGTTCTCTGCTATCCACTTTCTTTTAATTATTATTTTGAGTATAGGGGAGAGTCACTTGTTTTTCAGGCATTCAGGGAGGGTTTAGGTCAAATGTATTTTGCTGAAGGAAGGACCATCCATTTTCATTACAGAGAGGTCAGATTTTCTCCATGTAACCCTTGTTATAAATAACGTTCACTCCCAAAGGGTGCATAGGGTACATTAGTCAGAATGATTCTTGCACAGTAGGGTTTTCCCACTGCCGTGTCTTTAACCACTCAATGCTTTAAAAAACAAACATGTACTCTAGATCCACACTTCAATGAAAATCAAGAAAGACCTTTCATGATACCTAACAACCTTTAACCCAATTCAATAATAACAACATAATGTAGAATACATTACAGATGCTCCCCTGTCTGGACATCATGTGCCTTTGAGTAAAAGTGTTTGGCTTGACTGATGCATGTCTCCATCACAGAGGGAAGTCTTGTGAGTGACACTAGTAGGGACTGATATGGTAACGTGACAGTAATGTCTACACACACACACGAGGGGAACTCATGACAAACCTCGGCGGCCCAGTGGATACTCGCCAATTATTGGGCCAGATTCCAGATCCCCTCTGAACAGCACATCATTAAGTTGATTTCAAACCGGCCATTACAGAGTGACCACACTATTGCATGCTAATGACCAGGATTTGCTCATGGGCCATCATATGTTTAGTAGTCCCTCCCCCTGCCAGCAGCATACCAGGGGACCTTAAGACGAGTCTTGTGAGGCCTGTGGGCATCCTAGAGCAAAACAACCTGTACGTGTTCGTGAGAGTCTCACCTTTCCACAGAGGGGTCATATTAGTGTGTAGCCTAACTGTTCTGACGCTACAGATCACAGCAGATCGGCTGTACCTTCAGACACTTGTGGGGGTCGTAGAGCAAAATGGAGAACAACATTGTGTTCAGACCGTTAAGACGCTACAGAAGATTTTGTGAGAAGACCGTTTTTCAGGATGTCTTATGGTCTGACAAACACCGCTCTGGCTCTGTCACCTTTCACCGCAGATGTGGTGGATTGAGACATCTCTATTTAAAACCCAAAGATTTTTCTAGGGATTTTTTTATTATGCTAATTCGATTTTTGCTGGGGCATGGACATCGACTCTAGGGAGTGAAATAAATACATTTAAAAATCCTTAAAGTAGCAATCAGCAGTTGAAAAAATAACAAAGCAAATACCCCACCCCTCTTTTGGTAAAAAGCTGAGGGATGGGGTTGGAGAAATTTAACGACTCTCAAATTCATAGACAGAGCTATGGATCCATGGACCGACCATCCATGATAGCAAAATTATGTTTTGAGGTTATATAGTGTTTGTTTACATTTACTTTGTTTGCAAACAGAGTAAAACAAGCTTATATTTTGGGTTCTGATAAAAATATGGATGTAGCAACTACAGATGACCTCTTTAAAGATTATTTGAATCAATATTTTGGGGTGGTGGGCGTTGTCTATACCTGGCATTTCAGAAGAGGATGGGTTAATTTGGCCTATAGACTGCCAAGGATTTCAGAGGAGGTGTGGAATAGCGCTAGGCCAAATATCTCAATGCTCCCCTGAGATTTTATGTTTACAGTAATGGAATTTTATTTGACATAAAAAAAAATTCTCCACAAACTATTTTGTCTTTAAAGCAAGATATGGATTACAACCCCAGGGCTGCTTTTCCAGACCCGGCCTACTCCCCACTGAAGATAAACATGTTCAATGGAGAAACTCCATTTACCTAAAGTGCTCTCTTGTAATGGTAAACAAGCACCATCCACTACAAATCAAATCAAATCAAATGTTATTTGTCACATACACATGGCTAGCAAATGTTAATGCGAGTGTAGCGAAATGCTTGTGCTTCTAGTTCCGACCATGCAGTAATATCTAACAAGTAATCTAACAATTTCACAACAACTACCTTATACACACAAGTGTAAAGGAATGACTAAGAATATGTACATAAAAATGTATGAATGAGTGATGGCCGAACAGCATAGGCAAGATGCAGTAGATGGTATAGAGTAGAGTATATACATATGAGATGAGTAATGTAGGGTATGTAAACATTACATAAAATGGCATTGTTTATAGTGGCTAGTGATACATTTATTACATACATTTTTCATTATTGAAGTGGCTAGAGATGAGTCAGTATGTTAGCAGCAGCCACTCAATGTTAGTGATGGCTGTTTAACAGTCTGATGGCCTTGAGATAGAAGCTGTTTTTCAGTCTCTCGGTCCCCGCTTTGATGCACCTGTACTGACCTCGCCTTCTGGATGATAACGGGGTGAACAGGCAGTGGCTTGGGTGGTTGTTGATCTTTTTGCCCTTCCTGTGACATCGGGTGGTGTAGGTGTCCTGGAGGGCAGACAGTTCGCCCCTGGTGATGCGTTGTGCAGACCTCACTACCCTCTGGAGAGCCTTACGGTTGTGGGCGGAGCAATTTTTTTTTTTTTTTTTTTTTTTTTTTCTTTTTTTAGGGGTGGATCAGCTTAGTATTGCGGAAAGAATGCTGCTTCCAATGTAATTGTCTGCATCATTTCCATTCCCCCATATTTTTTTGGGTAAATATATATATCCATACACGTATGCATACATATACACATATATACATACACATACCTATATAGACATACATACTTTTTTAAAGAATATGCCTTTATTATTATTCCCCACGACCCTACCACCAATCCCCCAATTGGAGTAAACTTATAAACACTTCTGCTTTTACCTTCAATTTCTACATCTTATACCTATCTTACAGACACAGTCCACTTTACAATAGTTCTCTCTTATTTGTTCTTAGTCCTTCCTCTATTTCTGTTGTCCATCCAATTTTATTTCCACTTGTAACTGTGCTATTTCACAAAAGCTCCGCACCTATACACATTTCACAGATCCCGTATGCCCTATATTGTTTATATTGTTATTAGTCCCACCCTTCAGCTCCACCCAACCCCTCCCATCTATCTTCCAACATCATCCATTTCGGATTTCTATTTGCCATACATTTCTCAACTGTGCTGTGATGCTTCACAAAAGACCTGAACCTTCCTATTCTCATAGCTTCTACAGATTGTAAATTAAAAATAAACATCTTTGCCAAAATAATTATTATATTATTGATTGATTGACTATGGCTTTTCAAATCCCCCAGTATTGCTATCTGTAGCGTTAGTTTTAGGCAAATGTTGCAATTCTTCAGCCATTCCTGGACCTGTGACCAAAAACGAGCTACATATGGACAATACCAAAATAAATGATCTAATGACTCTGCCTCCTCACAACAGAATCTGCAGAGCTGGGAAGATTGTATACCCCATATATATAACATTCTATTAGTTGCAAGAATTTTGTACAGTAATTTATATTGAAAAATTCGAAGTTTTGAATCCGGCGTTGTTTTGCGTATCAATTCATAAACCATGTGCCATGGAATGGGTACATCGAAAATCTCTTCCCAACTATTTTGCAATTTGTATGGCACAGCTGTTAGTTTTTTGGTCCTTAAATGAAATTGGTATATGTTTTTATTTATCACACTTTTCTTTAACCATTTTTGTTCTTTAATACAGGGCCGACATACAAGTTCCTTACTTTTTTCCCCTTCTACTTGCCTCTTCCATTTTTGTGGTAATGCTGCAATTAATTGGTTGTAATTTTGGGTAGAGCAGACTTTTCCATATGTCTGTGTTAGCTGCATGTGTGACATAACTCCACCAGTCCTATTTATGATATCATTCACAAAAATTATACCTTTTTTAAACATTTCTTCGATAAATACAGTTTTTTTATCAATTATTATATTTGAATTTAACCACAATATTTGTTGTACTATTTGTTCCGTCCTTTCAGGTGGATTAAACTGAAATTGCAACCAACTTTCTAAGGCTTGTTTAAAGAATAAGGATATTTTGGAGATCATTTCCTTTTCAAACAACCGAAAGTGAGCAGGTGTAATCTGAATAAAGGGAAAAAGGCCCTTCTTGAACATAGGATGAGACATTCGTACCAGTTTACTAGAGAACCAGTTTGGATTTAAGTATAACTTTTGTATGACCGATGCCTTTAGTGAGAGGTCTAATGCTTTAATATTTAATAATTTCTGCCCTCCGAATTCATATTCGTTATATAAATAGGCCCTTTTGTAACAGTCCTGACCTGTTTTATGTTATTTTTTATGTGTTTATGGTCAGGGCATGTGTTTTGGGTGGGCAGTCTATGTTATCTGTTTCTATGTTGGTTTTGGGGTACCTGGTATGGCTCTTGATTAGAGGCAGGTGGTTTGCGTTTTCCTCTAATTAAGAGTCATATTTAGGTAGGGCGTTCTCACTGTTTGTTTGTGGGTGATTGTCTCCTGTGTCGTCAAATGTATTTTTCCATACGGGACTGTTTGGCTGTTCGTTTCGTTTCGTTTCGATGTCGTCTGTTTCCTGTACGTGAGTTTATGTTTAGTTATGTAAGTTTATGTTCAGGTTTCGTCAACGTCGTTTTCTTGTTTTGATGTTTTGAAAGTGTTTTGTTTTGTTTCGTATTGCCGTCGTATTTATAATAAAGATGGCTTATTTCCCAAATGCTGCGTTTTGGTCCGAAGATCCTTCTCTCCTCACCTCGTCTGAGGATGAGGAGAGCGACAGCCGTTACAGAATCACCCACCACGCTAAGACCAAGCGGCAAGGGAAAACTAAACGGAGTAAGGGACAGGAGAGAAAGGAGCAATGGACATGGGACGATGTATTGGACGGAAAGGGTTGCTACACTTGGGAGGAGATCCTGGCTGGTAGGGATCGCCTCCCATGGGAACAGGTGGAGGCACTGAGGAGAGCAGAGGCTACCGGGGAGAGGAACCGGAGCTATGAGGGAACGCGTCTGGCACGGAAGCCAAAAAAGCCCGTAAGTAATTCCCAAAAATTTCTTGGGGGGGGGGCTAGGAGGTAGTGGGCCAAGGGCAGGTAGGAGACCTGCGCCCACTTCCCAGGCTTACCGTGGAGAGCGGGAGTACGGGCAGGCGCCGTGTTACGCAGTAGAGCGCACGGTGTCTCCTGTACGAGTGCATAGCCCAGTGCGGGTTATTCCACCTCCCCGCACTGGGAGGGCTAGATTGGGTATTGAGCCAGGTGTCATGAGGCCGGCTCAACGCGTCTGGTCTCCAGTGCGTCTCCTCGGGCCCGCATACATGGCACCGGCCTTACGCATGGTTTCCCCGGTTCGCCTACATAGGCCGGTGCGGGTTATTCCACCTCCCCGCACTGGTCGGGCGACCGGGAGCATTCAACCAGGTAAGGTTGGGCAGGCTCAATGCTCAAGAGTGCCAGTACGCCTCCACGGTCCGGTATTTCCAGCGCCACCTCCCCGCCCCAGCCTAGTACCTACAGTGTCTACACTACGCACTAGGCTACCAGTGCGTATCCTGAGCCCTGTTCCTCCTCCACGCACTCTCCCTGTAGTGCGTGTATCTAGCCCGGTGCCTCCAGTTCCGGCCCCACGCACTAAGCTACCAGTGCGTCTTCAGAGCCCTGTACACACTGTATCTTCTCCCCCTACTAATCCTGATGTGCTTGTCCTCAGCCCGGCGTCACCAGTACCGGTGCCTCGCATCAGTTACAGAGTGGGCTTTGAGAGTACAGTGTGCCCTGTCCCTGCTCCCCGCACTAGTAGGATGGTGCTTATCCTTAGCCCGGTGCCTCCAGTTCCGGCACCACGCACCAGGTCTACAGTGCGCCGTATCCGGCCAGAGCCATCCGTCTCCCCAGCGCCATCTGAGCCATCCGTCTCCCCAGCGCCATCTGAGCCATCCGTCTCCCCAGCGCCGTCTGAGCCATCCGTCTCCCCAGCGCCGTCTGAGCCATCCGTCTGCCAGGAGCCTGCAAAGCCGCCCGTCTGCCATGAGCCTGCAAAGCCGCCCGTCTGCCATGAGCCTGCAAAGCCGCCCGTCTGCCATGAGCCTACAGAGCCATCCGCCAGACAGGAGCCGCTAGAGCCGTCAGCCAGACAGGAGCCGCTAGAGCCGCCCGCCAGACAGGATCTGCCAGAGCCGCCAACCAGACAGGATCTGCCAGAGCCGCCAACCAGACAGGATCTGCCAGAGCCGCCAACCAGACAGGATCTGCCAGAGCCGCCAGCGAGCCATGAGCAGCCAGAGCCTTCAGAGAGCCATGAGCAGCCAGAGCCGTCAGAGAGCCATGAGCAGCCAGAGCCGTCAGAAAGCCATGAGCAGCCAGAGCCGTCAGAGAGCCATGAGCAGCCAGAGCCGTCAGAGAGCCATGAGCAGCCAGAGCCGTCAGAGAGCCATGAGCAGCCAGAGCCGTCAGAGCGCCATGAGCGTCGAGAGCCGTCAGCCTGCCATGAGCGTCGAGAGCCGTCAGCCTGCCATGAGCGTCGAGAGCCGTCAGCCTGCCATGAGCGTCGAGAGCCGTCAGCCTGCCATGAGCGTCGAGAGCCGTCAGCCTGCATAGACCTGCCAGAGTCCCTCAGCCAGGATCTGCCAGAGTTTATCAGCCGGGACCTGCCCCTTGTCCCGGTGTTGCCCCTTGTTCCGGTGCTGCCCCTTGTCCGGGTGCTGCCCCTTGTCCCGGTGCTGCCCCTTGTCCCGGTGCTGCCCCTTGTCCCGGTGCTGCCCCTTGTCCCGGTGCTGCCCCTTGTTCCGGTGCTGCCCCTTATTCCGGTGCTGGTCCTTATCCTGGTGCTGCCCCTTGTTCCGGTGCTGCCCCTTGTCCCGGTGCTACCCCTTGTTCCGGTGCTGCCCCTTGTCCCGGTGCTGGCCGTTTATTTAGGGGAAGGTAGTTTTAGGGTGGTCATTGGAAGGGGTAGACAGAAGAGGGGAGTGACTATGGTGGTGTGGGGACAGCGTCCTGAGCCGGAGCCACCACCGTGGTCAACTGCCCACCCAGACCCTCCCCTGGACTTTGTGCTGGTGCGCCCGGCGTTCGCACCTTGGGGGGGGGGGTTCTGTAACAGTCCTGACCTGTTTTATGTTGTTTTTTATGTGTTTATGGTCAGGGCATGTGTTTTGGGTGGGCAGTCTATGTTATCTGTTTCTATGTTGGTTTTGGGTTACCTGGTATGGCTCTTGATTAGAGGCAGGTGGTTTGCGTTTTCCTCTAATTAAGAGTCATATTTAGGTAGGGCGTTCTCACTGTTTGTTTGTGGGTGATTGTCTCCTGTGTCGTCAAATGTATTTTTCCATACGGGACTGTTTGGCTGTTCGTTTCGTTTCGATGTCGTCTGTTTCCTGTACGTGAGTTTATGTTTAGTTATGTAAGTTTATGTTCAGGTTTCGTCAACGTCGTTTTCTTGTTTTGATGTTTTGAAAGTGTTTTGTTTTGTTTCGTATTGCCGTCGTATTTATAATAAAGATGGCTTATTTCCCAAATGCTGCGTTTTGGTCCGAAGATCCTTCTCTCCTCACCTCGTCTGAGGATGAGGAGAGCGACAGCCGTTACACCTTTTAATTTTATCTGGCTTGCCGTTCCAAATAAAATTGAATATTTTTTGTTCATATAATTTAAAAAACAGGTCACTAGGTGTAGGCAAAACCATAAGCAAATAGGTAAACTGTGATATGACTAAAGAGTTAATTAGGGTGATTTTTCCACAAATAGACAGGTATTTTCCTTTCCATGGTAGCAAGATCTTATCTATTTTTGCTAACTTTCTATAAAAATTTATTGGAGTGAGATCATTTCTTTCTTTTGGGATTTTTATACCGAGTATGTCCACATCTCCGTCAGACCATTTAATTGGTAAACTACATGGCAATATAAAATGTGTATTTTTTAGTGATCCAATACGTAATATGGTACATTTATCATAATTTGGTTTTAATCCAGAGAGGATAGCAAAGATCTATCTAGATCTTTATCTAGATCCTCTATGAGGCCCTGGAGAGACTCTAGTTGTGGTTTTAAAAGAAAACATGAATCATCAGCGTACAATGACACCTTAGTTTTTAAGCCATGGATTTCTAATCCTTTAATATTAATGTTTGATCTAATTTTAACAGCTAACATTTCGATGGCAATAATAAATAGATATGCCGATAGTGGACAACCTTGTTTTACTCCTCTAGATAGTTTAAAACTTTCTGAGATGTAGCCATTATTTACTATTTTACACCTAGGGTTACTATACATAATTTTAACCCATTTTATAAGAGATTCCCCAAAATTGAAATATTCTAGGCATTTATATATAAACTCCAGTCGTACTTTATCAAAAGCCTTTTCAAAATCAGCTATGAAAACCAGGCCTGGTGTCCCCGATATCTCATAGTGTTCTATTGTTTCCAGTACTTGCCTTATATTATCTCCAATGTATCGTCCATGTAAAAAACCTGTCTGATTAGGATGAATAATATCTGACAAAACTTTTTTTATTCTATGCGCCAAGCATTTTGCTAGGATTTTTGCATCACAACACTGAAGTGTAAGAGGTCTCCAATTTTTTAATTGGACTGGATCTTTATATATACCACTTGGGTCCTGTTTCACTAATAACGATATCAGACCTTCTTGTTGTGTGTCTGATAATCTACCATTTATATAGGAGTGGTTAAAACAAGTTAATAATGGTCCTTTGAGTATATCAAAAAACGTTTTGTATACTTCCACTGGTATGCCATCCAGCCCTGGAGTTTTCCCATCTTTAAAGGCCCCAATTGCAACAAGCAGTTCCTCCTCTGTAATTTGGCCTTCACATGAGTCTTTCTGTTCAGATGTTAATTTTACATTATTAATAGGAAAAAAATCCATACAATTAGTTTCAGTTAGTGGCGATGGAGGAGCCTGAAACGAAAACATATTCTTAAAGTACTTTACTTCCTCTTTCAAAATATCATTTGGTGAATCATGCGTGACATCATTTGTCACAAGTTTTAATACATTTTTTTTGGTAGCATTTCTATATTGAAGATTGAAAAAGAATTTGGTGCATTTTTCCCCATATTCCATCCATGGGCGGAGCAATTGCCGTACCTGGCGGTGATACAGCCCGACAGGATGCTCTCGATTTTGCGTCTGTAAAAGTTTTTGAGTGTTTTTGAGTGTTTTTGGTGACAAGCTGAATTTCTTCAGCCTTCTGAGGTTGAAGAGGCAATGCTGCGCCTTCTTCAACACGCTGTCTGTGTGGGTGGACCATTTCAGTTTGTCCGTGATGTGTACGCTGAGGAACTTAAAACTTTCCACTTTCTCCACTACTGTACCGTAGATGTGGATAAGGGGGTTCGCCCTCTGCTGTTTCCTGAAGTCCACGATCATCTCCTTTGTTTTGTTGACGTTGAGTGTGAGGTTATTTTCCTGACACCCCACTCCGAGGGCCCTCACCTCCTCCCTGTAGGCCGTCTCGTCGTTGTTGGCAATCAAGCCTACCACTGTAGTGTCGTCTGCAAACTTGATGATTGAGTTGGAGGCGTGCATGGCCACGCAGTCATGGGTGAACAGGGAGTACAGAAGAGGGCTGATAACTCACCCTTGTGGGGCCCCAGTGTTGAGGATCAGCGGGGTGGAGATGTTGTTTCCTACCCTCACCACCTGGGGGCGGCCCGTCAGGGAGTCCAGTACCCAGTTGCACAGGGCGGGGTCGAGACCCAGGGTCTCAAGCTTAATGACGAGTTTGGAGGGTACTATGGTGTTAAATGCTGAGCTGTAGTCGATGAACAGCATTCTTACATAGGCATTCTTTTGTCCAGATGGGTTTATGCAGTGTGCAGTGTGATTGCGATTGCGTCGTCTGTGGACCTATTGGGGCGGTAAGCAAATTGGAGTGGGTCTAGTGTGTCAGGTAGGGTGGAGGTGATATGGTCCTTGACTAGTCTCTCAAAGCAATTCATGATGATGGAAGTGAGTGCTACGGGGCGATAGTCATTTAGCTCAGTTACCTTAGCTTTCTTGGGAACAGGAACAATGGTGGCCCTCTTGAAGCATGTGGGAACAGCAGACTGGGATATGGATTGATTGAATATGTCCGTAAACACACCAGCCAGCTGGTCTGCGCATGCTCTGAGGATGCAGCTGGGGATGCCGTTTGGGCCGGCAGCCTTGCGAGGGTTAACACGTTTAAATGTTTTACTCACGTCAGCTGCAGTGAAGGAGAGCCCGCAGGTTTTGGTAGCGGGCCGTGTCAGTGGCACTGTATTGTCCCTAAAGCAAGCAAAGAAGTTGTTTAGTTTGTCTGGGAGCAAGACATCGTGGTCCACGACGGGGCTGGTTTTCCTTTTGTAGTCCGTGATTGACTGTAGACCCTGCCACATACCTCTTGTGTCTGAGCCGTTGAATTGCGACTCTACTTTGTCTCTATACTGACGCTTAGTACACAGGATCATCCTTCAATACAAATATTTACTCCACTCATGCAATCTTTCAATTATGTAAAAGAACCTTTGTCCTGAGAGAAGACTGTGTGCCCAGTGTGTGTGTGTGTGTGCCTGTGAGAGAGAGATAGAGAGCGAAACCCTACTGTGATGGTCTGGGCATAAATCACACAAAAATAACACTAGACACTATAGAACAGAAAACTTTTACTATCTCATCCTGGAATATAAAAGGTCTGAGGTCAACTGCCTTTGGCCTAAAGAGAAGGAACCCAGATTCCTCAAAGAAATTGGAAATGCAGACATTGTAATCCTACAAGAAACATGGTATAAAGGAGACAGACCCACTGGCTGCAATCTAGGTTACAGAGTCCCATCCACCAAACTGCCAGGTGTAAAGCAGTGAAGAGACTCAGGGGGTATGCTAATTTGCTATAGAGCAGACCTAAACCACTCTATTAAATTAGTAAAAACAGGAACATTTTACATCTGGCTAGAAATTAATAAGGAAATGATCTCAACGGAGAAAAATGTCCTCATGTGTGCTACCTATATCCCCCCAGTGGAATCCCCATAATTTAACGACGACAGCTTCTCCATCTTATAGGGGGAGATCAACAATTTCCAGGCCCAGAGACATGTACTAGTCTGTGGCGACCTAAACGCCAGAACTGGACAAGAACTTGACACCCTCAGCACACATTGGGACAAACACCTACCTGGAGGTGACAGCATTCCCTCCCCTATATGCCCCCTAGACATAACTACAACAACATAACCAACAAAAACAGGTCACAACTCCTACAGCTCTGTCGGACGCTGGATATGTACATAGTCAATGGTAGGCTTCGAGGGGACTCCTATGGTAGGTACTGTACACCTACAGTATAGATCACCTCTTGGCAGTAGAACTGTAGACTACTTTATCACTGACCTCAACCCAGAGTCTCTTAGAGCGTTCACAGTCAGTTGTCACGTTGGTAACAAAAATTTGAGAGACAGGCGCAGGAATGCGTGATCTGGGTTTTATTCAGCCCAAATTACGGCGTACCGTGTAAAGGCACGGGGACGAAGACCAAATAAACACGTAACAAAACACATAGGGTAGAAACCCAAACAAAAGAGCGAGGAGTACCTTGAATAAATAACACACACGCACAATGATTAACACACGGGACGAGACCCGTAATCATCTGCACAATCCACAAGGGCACGAAAGCCAAAACACACAGCACAGGTACTCACATGCACCAACGGTTCATTGTAACAATAATCAACAAGACCATGGAAACCAAAGGGCAGATATATACAAATACTTGTGGGAATAGGGGACAGATGTGCATGATGAAAGATCTAGAGGGATCCGTGACATCAGTCCACTGACACCCCTATCAGATCACAGCAAAATCACACTCTACTTTAACAGAGCTTTGCTCAATCATGAGGCATCAAAGCCAAAGGAACTGAGTCATATTAAGAAATGCTATAGATGGAAGGAAAGTAGTGTGGAAATCTACCAAAAAACAATTAGGCAACAACAAATTCAATCCCTTCTAGACAATTTCCTGGACAAAATGTTTCACTGTAATAGTGAAGGTGTCAACTTGGCAGTAGAATACCCAAACAGTATATTTGACCTCTCAGCTTCCCTATCGAATCTAAAAATTTCAAGCAGACAACCTAAGAAAATTAACAACAATGACAAATGGTTTGATGAATAATGCAAAAACCTAAGAAGGAAATTGAGAAACCCATCTAACAAAAAACATAGAAAACCAGAAAACCTGAGCCTACGTATTCACTATGGTGAATCATTAAAACAATACAGAAATACAATACGGAAAAGAAGGAACAGCACATCAGAAATCAGCTCAATGTAATTGAAGAATCCATAGAATCTAACCACTTCTGGGTAACTCTAAACAAACAACAACATAATGAGTTATCTATCCAAAACGGAGATGTACGGATTCTTCAATATTTTAGGCTCAACAAAAAAGATCAAACACCAAAATACATGATCAAATACAAATCTTAGAATCAACTATTAAAGACTACCAGAACCCACTGGATTCTTCAATTACATTGAATGAACTACAGGACAAAATACAAACCCTCCAACCAAAAAAGGCCTGTGGGGTTGAAGGTATCCTAAATGAAATGATAAAATATACAGACCACAAATTTCAATTGGCTATACTTAAACTCTTTAACATCATCCTCAGCTCTGGCATATTCCCCAATATTTGGAACCAAGGACTGATCACCCCAATCCACAAAAGTGGAAACAAATTTGACCCCAATAACTACCGTGGGATATGCGTCAACAGAAATCTTGGGAAAATCCTCTGCATTATCATTAACAGCAGACTCGTACATTTCCTCAGCAAAAACAATGTATTGAGAAAATGTCAAATGGGCTTGTTACCAAATTACCATACTCACCCTGCACACCCTAATTGACAAACACAAAACAAAGGCAAAGTCTTCTCATGCTTTGTTGATTTCAAAAAAGCTTTCGACTTAATTTGGCATGAGGGCCTGCTATACAAATTGATGGAAAGTGGTGTTGGGGGAAAAATATACAACATTACAAAATTCATGTACACAAAACAACAAGTGTGCGGTTAAAATTGGCAAAAAAACACACACGTGTTCATCAACATATATATCAACAAATTGGCGAGGGCACTAGAACGGTCTGCAGCACCTGGCCTCACCCTACTAGAATCTGAAGTCAAATGTCTACTGTTTGCTGATGATCTGGTGCTTCTCTCTCCAACCATTGAGGGGCTACAGCAGAACATAGATCTTCTGCACAGATTCTGTCAAACCTGGGCCCTGACAGTAAATCTCAGTAAGACAAACAAGGTCCAGTTGCCAGGACCACGAATACAAATTCCATCTAGACACCGTTGCCCTAAACATCAGGGCCACAGGTATGCCATCAAAAGGAACATAAAATTAGGATCTGGCTAAAAATACTTGAATCCGTTATAGAACCCATTGCCCTTCATGGTTGTGAGGTCTGGGGTCCGCTTACCAACCAAGATTTCACAAAATGGGACAAACATCAAATTGAGACTGCATGCAGAATTCTGCAGAAATATCCCCCGTGAACAACGTAGAACACCAAATAATGCATGTGGAGGAGAATTAGGCCGATACCCACTAATTATCAAAATCCAGAAAAGAGCTGTGAAATTCTACAACCACCTAAAAGGAAGTGATTCCCAAACCTTCCATAACAAACCCATCACCTACAGAGAAGTTAACCTGGAGAAGAGCCCTCTAAGTAAGCTGGTCCTGGGGCTCTGTTCACAAACGGAAACAGATCCCACAGAGCCCCAGGACAGCAACACAATTAGACCCAACCAAATCATGAGAAAACAAAAAGATAATTACTTGACACATTGGAAATAATTTATAGAAATACAGAGCAAACTAGAATGCTATTTGGCCCTAAACAGAGAGTACACAGTGGCAGAATACTTGACCACTGTGACTGACCCAAAATTAAGTGTCACGACTTCCGCCAAAGTCGGTCCCTCTCCTTGTTCGGGCAGCGTTCGGCGGTCGATGTCACCTGGTTTCTAGCCACCGCCGATCCATTTTCATTTTCCATTTTTTCTGTCTTTGTCTTTTCACACCTGGCTTCACTTGTTCAATTACTTGTTTATTATTTAACCCCCTGTTCTACGTGTTGTATTTGTGAGTAATTGTTTGTTGTATTGTGGTCCGCATTGGGCTTGGTAATTCTCTTGTTGTCACGTTCCTGACCTGTTTTCTGTTGTTTTGTATGTGTGTGATGGTCAGGGCGTGAGTTTTGGGTGGGCAGTCTATGTTTTCTGTTTCTATGTTGGTTTTGGGTTGCCTGGTATGGCTCTTAATTAGAGGCAGGTGTTTTGCGTTTTCCTCTAATTGAGAGTCATATTAAGGTAGGGTGTTCTCACTGTTTGTTTGTGGATGATTGTCTCCTGTGTCCTTGTCGGTGTACCACACGGGACTGTAGCGTTTGTTCGGTATTTGTGTAGTCTGTTTTCCCTGTCCGTGCGTTCTTCGTGTTTTATGTAAGTACTCTCGTTCAGGTCTATCTTCTTCGTTTTGTTGTTTTGTAAAATATTCAAGTGTTCTTCGTGTGTTTAGTTTTGTCTTGTAAATAAAGTTTCATGATGTATTCACAACCCGCTGCACGTTGGTCAAATCCATGCTACTCCTCTTCTGATGAGGAGAAGGAGGAAGCGCGTTACACTTGTATTTTGATGACTTTGAGTAAAGTTACTTTTATTTACTCATCTCTGCTGTCCTCCGCCTAACTCTGCACCAGCTACACACAGACCTTTACATCAAGGAAAGCTTTGACTATGTACAGACTCAGTGAGCATAGCCTTGCTATTGAGAAAGGCTGCCAAAGACAGACCTGGCTCTCAAGAGAAGACAGGCTATGTGCACACTGCCCACAAAATGAGGTGGAAACTGAGCTGCACTTCCTAACCTCCTGCCAAATGATTGACCATATTAGAAACATATATTTCCCTCCGATTACACAGACCCACAAAGAATTTGAAAAAAAATCCAATTTGATAAACTTCCATATATATTGTGTGAAATACCACAGTGTGCAATCACAGCAGCAATATTTGTGACCTGTTGTCACAAGAAAAGGGCAACCAGTGAAGAACAAACACCACTAAATACAACCTATATTTATGTTTATTTATTTTCCATTTTGTACTTTAACTATTTGCACATCATTACAACACTGTATATATACATATTAGCAACTTGTTTAAGTGTAATGTTTACTGTACATTTTTTATTGTCTATATCACTTTTCTTTATTCTCTATTTCACTTGCTTAGGCAATGTAAACATATGTTTTCCATGCCAATAACACCCTTAAATTGAAATTGAATTGAGAGAGAGATGTTATATGTCATAGTTTGGCTCATTAGAAGGGGGAGAAGGGGGAGGAGGTTGAATCACATACAGTATTTTTCTCTGGTATATGGTACTGACTTCAGGGTTATACAGTAAAGAGTGTTTAGGATTCCAATGACTCTAAATGTGTTATTGTTTCTATTAGTTCAACACTGTGCTTTAGCAACACAATAATTTTTTGTCATGCCAATAAAAGAAAGACCGAGAAAGAGAGGTGGAGCTAGTGCCCTGAAAGGTTCTATTCTACGGTCGCGAGGTTCTGATCAGCTGCTTGCCTTGCTGTTGTAATTGGGTTCACATGAGAGGCTGGTGGTGGGACTCATTTCAGTTACAATCAGCAACAGCAGTAGTCTCGTGTTCAAATCTCTCTTTACTTACTCTCTCTAACTCTCTCCATCCCTCCTTCCCCTATTTTGCTCTCTCTCTCCCCTCATCTCTCTTTTTTTCTCCTTCTCCTGTATTCTCTCTCCTCTTTGCTCGCCTGTTGAGATTATTCACTCATAACTCAGAGGACCCAACATCCTAGCTGAGTCCAGACTGGAGCCATGGCTCCAGAAAAGGAAAGCAATGGTCTCGAAAACTACGCATTTGCTGTAAGTATAAACACAATTATTCCCGTGCTGGAGGATTATGTTGACATTTGCTGTAAGTATAAACTCAATTATTCCCATGCTGGAGGATTATGTTGACATTTGCTGTAAGTATAAACACAATTATTCCCGTGCTGGAGGATTATGTTGACATTTGCTGTAAGTATAAACACAATTATTCCCGTGCTGGAGGATTATGTTGACATTTGCTGTAAGTATAAACACAATTATTCCCGTGCTGGAGGATTATGTTGACATTTGCTGCAGTGACTTTGAGTAAAGATTATGTTCATAGTAAACCTAAAAGTTACAGTCTGTAAAGCATAAACACTGTAACATTTAGATATGTTTACACAATATTCAACAATGATAGTTTCTTAGTATCGGAGACAAACATTTGCGAGCGCCACCTATTACAGGTACAAGTTCTGAGGGAACACATGTAATGCATTTTCTGCACATAGATGAATGTGTAAACTCAAACAAAGAAACACATTCCAAGTGATTTCCAGCCTTGGTGATATATTGATTTCTTCCTCTTAACTAATTACCATATCATAACACATGTGGTACTCTTCAGATTGCATATTGTAGTTTTGTAATACTATAACGGGCTACAATAGTAAGTTAATCATTTCCAAGAAGTCTGAGTGAATTGATAAGAACTGAGTGCCTTGAATTCCTTAGAATGGGTCTTGTTTATATGAATGCTACTTCAACCCAACAGTCACTTGTATACCTTGAAATAGGATGTGTTCTCTATTATGGATTTGGTTGAGCAGAATGAAGCTGAGAAGTGTTGTTAACTTTCTATATGGTTCCGCCGGTACGATCACCTGACCCGCAATTAGTCCCTCATGCATAACTTACTTATAATGGTTCTCTGGTGCAAATAATTGACCGCAAAATTACAGGAAACAGTAAGGGGCAAGAAAAAACTTGAAGGATACTGGGTTTCTATGCGAGATGTTGAATTTGTTGATTTGTTGACACATATTTCTGATAAAATTGATTTAGTCCATGATAGCCCTGAAAATGTATTTAGCTACACATATTAGCCACTAATTTGTAGTTTATAAGTGTGTATATAAGTAGCTAATAAGGCTTTTATTTTCTGCATAAATATTGTCCAGAAATGTACATTGTACAGAAAGGGGCACACCTCCCCAACACCATGATCAAAATCACATAACGTTTGCCTGAAATAAAGGATTTGTGTAGTATAATGAGATAAGAAATGTATTCATCTTATATCATATACTGTACGCTATACAGTCAACATTCAAGTCAAATTTGACATAAACAATTAGCAACTAAACTTCCATAGTGTAAGCAAACAGTCTACACACATCTGAGTAAATCTATTCAGCTAGCACTGATAGGCTGGCTTTGGTATACAACTATACGCGACACGGGTTTCCAGAATGTCTTAGCAAAACACTTTCAGTAAATAATTTAAAACCCCTATGGGTGATAGTAGCCCTTTCCTGCAGTGAATGACCAAAAGCGCCCTCTTTGGCCTCATGGGTGAAATGTTATTCGTATTTTTCATAATTCCATCATCAATAAAGATACTTTTTTTTAAACAGACGAAAATTCAGTGTTTCTATGTCAAACAGTTTTGTTATATTTAAGTCTTCTGTAATGTAAATAAAGTGTAATATTGGGATGCAAACTCAAAATCAAATACATTTCAACTCAATATCTGACATGGTATAGGTGTCTTCTTATTTTAAACCCATAACCATGTGTGTGAGGTATATACTTTAGTTTCAAAGTAGATTTATTTAAGACTACCAATGATCACTCTGTGTGACCCTGATTTAGCTCACTGAATTAAAAGGTTTTAAGCCTATGTTATGAGCGATATTATGCCTGTGTTATGAGTGATATTATGTCTGTCAGACCCATTTGTGCCCCAATGAATGCGACCCTGTTCTCTGTCCTGTAGATTGATGGGCGTTTCTGTGATCTGGAGAAGGATGGAGAAGGCTCCGACCTCTCTGAGGAGGACGACAAGAACAAACTGGCTTACTGTGTCACAGACATCCCACCCTGGTACCTTTGCATCATTCTGGGCATCCAGGTAGGTCCAAGCCCTACTTTTTATAATTGGAGGCTCACTGTTCGAGGTTGGCCTGGGTGCAGCAGAGGATGGGCCTTCTCAGTGCTCCATTGATTTGATTAGGCAGTGTAATCAATTGGATGAACAGTCCTGTTTCCCAGGATTAATTTGGGCTCAAATTAAAAAGAAAGCCACCAAGTCACATGAGGACCTCAATCTTAAATATCCAACAGCGGGATGTTTGTTGAGGCTGATGGCAAATACTGTACCTGTACCTGTTATTTCAGCTGCTCATCTTGGCTTCAGTATCCTCGGTGGGTTTAACCCTCATGAGTGCATCTCCTCTTCTTCCTCTCTCCCCTCCATCCCCCCTTGTCTCTCCTCAGCATTGCTTGACAGCGTTTGGAGGGATCATCGCCATTCCTCTGATCCTGTCTCAGGGTCTGTGTCTGCAGCATGACAGCCTGACCCAGGGCCACCTCATCAGCACCATCTTCTTTGTGTCAGGCGTGTGCACCCTGCTGCAGGTCACCTTTGGAATCAGGTGAGGAGGGGAGCTGGGGTTGGTTGGATATGGCTTTGGGCCAATCATTCATCAGCAACAACAGAGTGACTGTTGACATAATGGGGGCCTACAGCAAGGGGAAGAAAGAACAAAGGGGCCAAACTTTATATGGTCAATGAAGATTGACCTTTAAAAGATAACCTCTTGTGATGGTGGAGTTACCCATATATGGAGACACCATACAGGTAGATGGCGAGGCTTGGCATCTCCTTGTTGTCTTGTCATGTTGGAATCAAAACAAAAGTGCCATGAATTCCATGAAATCAATATACTTTAAAACCAATGAAACCAAATCCAAACTGTGTAGACATGTTATCAGCTCGCTGATAATCACCCAAATAAACGCTAGACAGTCAGGGAGCATAGAAAATTCCCAAAACAATGGATAGATAGAGAAATTTGTTTTGCAAATTTTGACGGCAAGGGAAAACATAATAATGTAGTGCAGCCCTCCAGACCTTGTTGAAGACCAAATGAAGCCCCCGGGGCAAAATGAGTTTCACACCCCTGAACTGGGCTGTATACTATGGGTTCTTAAGTTTCCTACTAAGCCTCTGTTGACCTTTGGAGCATGTTTTTCAGGTCAGTGTGATGCATTAGCCTCACACAATAGGATATTATGCAGTGGGCACTGGGGCTTTAGGTTATTAAAGCATGTGCCATTATTGTGCACTAGCTAGGTCTTAGTATGGTATGCAAGTGCTAGATTTCTCTCAGAAACATCTATTTTCTGACTGAGAATGGAAAACGAGAATTGTTGTTCTGTCTATGGTGTACTGTAAGCAAGGTGTTGTTTTATCTATGGTGTACTGTAAGCAAGGTGTTGTTCTATCTATGGTGTACTGTAAGCAAGGTGTTGTTTTATCTATGGTGTACTGTAAGCAAGGTGTTGTTCTATCTATGGTGTACTGTAAGCAAGGTGTTGTTCTGTCTATGGTGTACTGTAAGCAAGGTGTTGTTCTATCTATGGTGTACTGTAAGCAAGGTGTTGTTTTATCTATGGTGTACTGTAAGCAAGGTGTTGTTCTATCTATGGTGTACTGTAAGCAAGGTGTTGTTTTATCTATGGTGTACTGTAAGCAAGGTGTTGTTCTGTCTATGGTGTACTGTAAGCAAGGTGTTGTTCTATCTATGGTGTACTGTAAGCAAGGTGTTGTTTTATCTATGGTGTACTGTAAGCAAGGTGTTGTTCTGTCTATGGTGTACTGTAAGCAAGGTGTTGTTCTATCTATGGTGTACTGTAAGCAAGGTGTTGTTCTGTCTATGGTGTACTGTAAGCAAGGTGTTCTATCTATGGTGTACTGTAAGCAAGGTGTTGTTCTGTCTATGGTGTACTGTAAGGCCATGTATGGCACTGCCCAACTGCCCAGGTCCAACCTGGCCAACCATAACCTGACCCAGAGTTCTGCATCATATCATTATAACAGGATTAGGTAGGAATTTCCATCTTATTAGGTCGATAAACTAGCTCACATTAAGTCCACATTCCTGCAGGCAAAGATCTCCAAAAGCCTGGAGGTCAGCTGTGAGGAAAACAATGGATGTGTTGAACTCGCTAGTAGGGAGTGAAACTCCAGCACAGCCCTGATCAGGATATGAGATGTGACACATTTATACATGTCAGTTAGAAACGTAGGTAATTGTATTGTAATGCCATAGGAGTCAACATTTACACAGACAAACAATCACTTCACTGTATTTAGTGGGTCCATTGTCATGACTGATCCATCTGTCATCAGTAGTATAATTGAAAGTGGGGCCTAATGTATCAGAGGATGGAGACACACAGCAGATAGTCATTACATTAACCTGTAGGAGTCTTGATTGGAAAGACATGGTTTTTACATAATGTCCTCACAAGATTTGAATCAGCCCTTCAAGGCCTAAAATTAGATCTAGAGAAACAATGTGCTGTGTGAGTCAGGACATGCTGTTTGAACCTGGAGGTTGCGCGTTTTGGATCGGGTTAGCTAAAGACTGGCACTTTGGCTGGGAGTTGATTGAGACTGTTCTCTATGGAAGGAAAGGAGAGGTTGATTAATAAAGGCAACCTTTGTTTGGATGATGTTACAGTAGTGCTCTGCATCTCAGCTCAATACTCATCTCTGACTACTACTGTACTAGACAAGTCTGTTTTGGATGATACTACAAAGCAAAGGGATTTAAATTCATCCTAATTCAATGTGAAATTGATTATGGGGATGAATTCCTTATGTACTAGTCTCTACACTTTAGACAGAACATCTTCACAATTGTGATTTCAGACATCATACTTCCCCCTCTTTCTCTTGCGCTTTCTCTCTCCCTTCCCCCTCTCTCTTTCTCTCCCTAATCTCTCTCTACCCCTCAGACTGCCCATTCTACAGGGGGGTACTTTCACCTTGCTGGCTCCCTCCATGGCCATGTTGTCGATGCCAGAGTGGACATGCCCTGCCTGGACCCAGAACGCTTCCCTGGTCAACGCCACCTCTCCTGAGTATGTAGAGGTGTGGCAGAGCCGCATGCGAGCGGTGAGTGACACAATTATTACACACACACACACAGAGAGAGAGAGAGAGAGAGAGAGAGAGAGAGAGAGGAGAGAGAGAGAGAGAGAGAGAGAGAGAGAGAGAGAGAGGAGAGAGAGAGAGAGAGAGGAGAGAGAGAGAGGAAGAGGATGAGAGAGAGAGAGAGAGAGAGAGAGAGAGAGAGAGGAGGAGAGGAGAGAGAGAGAGAGAGAGAGAGAGAGAGGAGAGAGAGAGGAGAGAGAGAGAGAGATGAGAGAGAGAGAGAGAGAAGAGAGAGAGAGAGAGAGAGAGAGGAGAGAGAGAGAGAGAGAGAGAGAGAGAGAGAGAGAGAGAGAGAGAGAGAGAGAGAGAGAGAGAGAGAGAGAGAGAGAGAGAGAGAGGAGAGAGAGGAGAGAGAGAGAGAGAGAGAGAGAGAGACTTGTAATGCCAGGGTTTGGCATGAGGGCATGTTTAGCCACGTCTTAATAACCCTTGACAACACATTATTTACAGGATTCCCATCTGTGTGTATATGCTTATGTGGTTTATTCCTCTACAGCTACAGGGCTCTATCATGGTGGGCTCCTTGTTCCAGGTCCTGGTGGGTTTCTCTGGCCTCATCGGTCTCTTCATGCGTTTCATTGGCCCCCTCACCATCGCACCCACCATCTCTCTGATTGGCCTGTCCCTATACGACTCAGCTGGAATGAATGCAGGGAACCACTGGGGCATCTCAACTATGTATGTACCTCTCAGTATGGTTATTTAAGTCTGATTTATGGGTTTTACTTCAAAACCCCCACATGCCTGTAGTCATCCATCCTTGACCTGGAGAGCCATACGGTGTGCAGGTTTGTGTTCCTGCCCAGCATTAAAAGATTCCCAGATTCAATTAATCGGCTGGATTTAGGGTTGTAACAAAAGCATGTTCACCCTCTAGCTGTTCCAGACCAGGTTTGGCGTAAGCTATGAATTCATGCATGTCAATGGCTACATACTGTAAGATGGTACCCATGCTAAGTGCATAACTAGAGGGCACATTCTGCTTTGTGAACAGAGTTAGTCTCTTTCCTACAGGACGACTGCTCTGATCATCCTGTTCTCCCAGTACCTCCGACACATCCCTGTACCATTCCCCACATACAGCAAGACCAAGAAACTCCACACCTCCAAGATTTACATCTTCCAAATTCTACCAGTAAGTCCATTAGAAAATTAAGACTCAAAGCTGTTCACTGTTCTCTCAAGCCCTTATATAGGACCCAGAGTTTTCCATGGTCAGTTTCTGAGTGTGGAAAAACTCCTGGTCCTAATAATGACTGGTGTAACATATTTACATGTACTGTATGTGACGTCTTCCTCAGGTGCTTCTTGGCATCACACTGTCATGGCTGATCTGCTACATCTTCACCATCTCTGACGTCCTGCCCTCACAGCCAGAGCAATATGGCTACCTGGCTCGCACAGACCTGAAGGGGGATGTCATAGTCCAAGCCCCCTGGTTCAGATTCCCATACCCAGGTAGGAGGCACAGCCGCTCAGGGGGAATCATAGGCAACAACTCCATAACCTGATAATCAGATGTTTGGATACATTTTTCCTGGTCTGGTCACATGGTCAGGTCACATGGTCAGGAAAAACTCAGGGCTTATCACCTATTCTAGCCCTAACCCTAACCTTTAGTACTATATGGGTAATGAATATGTATGGTTTATTGATATGTGCATTACTAAAAAGACCCTAATGTATTATACCACCCAAACCACTCAAACTCAGGTCAGTGGGGCTTACCAACAGTGAGCCTGGCGGGAGTGGTAGGGATCTTGGCTGGGGTGATATCCTCCATGATAGAGTCGGTGGGGGACTACCACGCCTGTGCCAGGCTGTCAGGGGCCCCTCCTCCCCCAAAGCATGCCATCAACAGGGGCATTGGCATCGAGGGGCTTGGCTGTCTGCTGGCTGGGGCCTGGGGCACAGGCAACGGAACCACCTCCTACAGTGAGAATGTGGGAGCATTGGGGATCACCAAGGTGAGATGGGCTAGAGGCTATTTTTCAATATAGAATCTGTTTTTAGATGTTAAACTGAGCTGAATCAATGTTTTTTTGGAATATAGAACTTACAAAGTCTCAATAGACAATGTTCTCTTTTCTTGCAGGTGGGCAGTCGAATGGTGATCATTGCTGGTGGCGTCTTGCTGATCATTATGGGACTGTTTGGTAAAATTGGAGCCATTTTCACCACCATCCCCACACCTGTGGTTGGAGGAATGTTCTTGGTCATGTTTGGGGTCATATCTGCAGCTGGAGTTTCAAATCTGCAGGTAAACTCCTGTGGAGACTCAAACCAGTTTGGACAGTTGCCTAGGTTTATTTACACATTGTTATTGTACAATGGCCACAAGACATTTAGCATATGAAGGCTTTTTCATTCAGGTCTTTACTGACAAGTAGGGTTGCAAAATTCAGGTAAAATTCTAAGGTTTTCCAGAAATCCCAGTTAAAATATGTCTGGTATCAGGGGGGAATAAGCAGGATCTCTGGGAATGCTCCAACCAGGATTTATGGAAAATATGGGAATTTGGGGAAAGTTTTGCAACCCTAATGACTGGTTGGCTCTGTTTATTTGTCATCTCCTCTCTCCTTATCATTTGACAGTATGCAGACATGAACTCCTCCCGGAACATCTTTATCTTTGGGTTTTCCATGTTTTCCGGACTGGTCATTCCAAACTGGATATTCAAGAACCCAGATGCCATAGCAACAGGTATCTGAGCAGATAACGCATGTAACACTGTAAAACAAAACATTCAAACTTCTTTACAAAAAAGCTGGGGGGAAAGCTCAACAGAAGATCAACATGGAGGTATAAGGTTCCTCTAGTATGTGAATTGGCCCAGTGTGATGAACTGTATTCTCTTTGTCAGGTGTGGTCGAGCTGGACCAACTGCTGCAGGTGCTTCTGACAACCAGCATGTTTGTTGGAGGCTTCTTTGGGTTCTTCCTTGACAACACCATTCCTGGTAAGCTTCCACCCAGGAATAAGGGGGAATATCTATCCAACTGTTTCACATAGAGTAATGATTAGGTAAAGAGTAGACATATTCAGTGTTAGTTCATCTCCTCCCCAGACCTCAAAAACAGTATACATCTTTCCTAAGATTCACAAGTCTCTGTTATAGGTGAGTTGCAGCATTCTAACGCCACTGCTTTGGGCCACACAGGAACCAAGCGAGAGCGAGGCATCCTAGCCTGGAACAAGATCCACCTGGACGACTCCAGCAACACCTTGGAGAGTAGCGAGGTGTACAACCTTCCATTTGGAATCAGCTCTTGCCTCTCCTCCTACACATGGGTTCGATATGTGCCGTTCCTCCCTCTGAATGCACCCAGCTCACAGGACAAGCCCGGGGTGGACTCTTTGGAGACCAACAAGCAACCTGGGAAGCCAGAGCCCTCACATATCATCAGATCAGTGGCCCTATGAACACTGAGCAAGCCCAGACTCTGGCTAAAACAACAACAACAATAACAAAGGCAGCTCTCGTGACTTGGACCACCTGTCCTGCTCTTAAGACACTGTAAAAGAACGCAATCCATACTTATTTAGTCAGACATTTTCTACTCACTTCTTGGCCAGAATCAGATTAGCAGTAACCCTCGTTAGCCAACAAACGCATAGCTTTTCATTGTTTTTGTTTAGTCAGTGTCGGAGGTGTAACTGCATTAGAGCTGAAATAATCCACAAGCGGCTCCTGGCATTACCTATCGCATACATTGCCATTGGATGCCATTGGATGCACCCAGTAGCATTAGTAGAAATCCCATGCAGCCACGTTACAAGTTCAAACACTGGAATGTGGGATGTAATGTACATCTTAATTAGGTTGATATAAATCCCTATTATCCCTATTATGTTGACTTCCAGCGCCGACAGAGAAGGCCGCCTCGCTTCGCGTTCCTAGGAAACTATGCAATATTTTGTTTTTTTACGTGTTATTTATTACATTGGTACCCCAGGAAATCTTAGGTTTTATTACATACAGTCGGGAGGAACTACTGGATATAAGAGCAACGTCAACTCACCATCATTACGACCAGAAATACGACTTTCCCAAAGCGGATCCTGTGTTTTGCCCACCACCCAGGACAATGGATCGGATCCCAGGCGGCGAACCAATACAACAACGCCGTTAAAGGGACAGACGAAGCGGTCTTCTGGTCAGGCTCCGGAGACGGGCACATCGCGCACCACTCCCGAGCATACTACTCGCCAATGTCCAGTCTCTTGACAACAAGGTTGATGAAATCCGAGCAAGGGTAGCATTCCAGAGAGACATCAGAGACTGTAACGTTCTTTGCTTCATGGAAACATGGCTCACTCGAGACACGCTATCGGAGTCGGTACAGCCAGCTGGTTTCTTCACGCATCGCGCCGATAGAAACAACCATCTTTCTGGTAAGAAGAGGGGCGGGGGAGGGGGGGGGTTAACGAGACGTGGTGTGATCATAACAACATACAGGAACTCAAGTCCTTCTGTTCACCTGACTTAGAATTCCTCACAATCAAATGTCGACCGCATTATCTACCAAGAGAATTCTCTTCGATTATAATCACAGCCGCATATATTCCCCCCCAAGCAGACACATCGATGGCCCTGAACGAACTTTATTTGACTCTATGTAAACTGGAAACCACATATCCTGAGGCTGCATTCATTGTAGCTGGTGATTTTAACAAGGCTAATCTGAAAACAAGACTCCCTAAATTCTATCAGCATATTGATGGTGCTACCAGGGCTGGTAAAACCCTGGATCATTGTTATTCTAACTTCCGCGACGCATATAAGGCCCTCCCCCGCCCTCCTTTCAGAAATGCTGACCACGACTCCATTTTGTTGCTTCCAGCCTATAGACAGAAAATAAAACAGGAAGCTCCCGCTCTCAGGTCTGTTCAGCGCTGGTCCGACCAATCTGATTCCACACTTCAAGATTGCTTTGATCACGTGGATTGGGATATGTTCCGCATTGCGTCAAACAACAACATTGACGAATACGCTGATTCGGTGAGCGAGTTCATTAGCAAGTGTATTGGCGATGTCGTACCCACAACAACTATTAAAACATTCCCCAACTAGAAACCGTGGATTGATGGCAGCATTCGGACTAAACTGAATGCGCGAACCACTGCTTTTAACCAGGGCAAGGTGACTGGAAACATGACCGAATACAAACAATGTAGCTACTCCCTTCGCAAGGCAATCAAACAAGCTAAGTGTCAGTATAGAGACAAAGTAGAGTCGCAATTCAACAGCTCAGACACAAGAGGTATGTGGCAGGGTCTACAGTCAATCACGGATTACAAAAAGAAAACCAGCCCCGTTGCGGACCAGGATGTCTTGCTCCCAGACAGACTAAACAACTTCTTTGCTCGCTTTGAGGACAATGCAGTGCCACTGACACGGCCCGCTACCAAAACCTGCGGACTCTCCATCACTGCAGCTGACGTGAGTAAAACATTTAAGCGTGTTAACCCTCGCAAGGCTGAAGGCCCAGACGGCATCCCCAGCCGCATCCTCAGAGCATGCGCAGACCAGCTGGCTGGTGTGTTTACGGACATATTCAATCAATCCTTATCCCAGTCTGCTGTTCCCACATGCTTCAAGAGGGCCACCATTGTTCCTGTTCCCAAGAAAGCTAAGGTAACTGAGCTAAACGACTACCGCCCCGTAGCACTCACTTCCGTCATCATGAAGTGCTTTGAGAGACTAGTCAAGGACCATATCACTTCCACCCAACCTGACACCCTAGACCCACTCCAATTTGCTTACGCCCCAATAGGTCCACAGACGACACAATCGCAACCACACTACACACTGCCCTAACCCATCTGGACAAGAGGAATACCTATGTAAGAATGCTGTTCATCGACTACAGCTCAGCATTTAACACCATAGTACCCTCCAAACTCGTCATCATGCTCGAGACCCTGGGTCTCGACCCCGCCCTGTGCAACTGGGTACTGGACTTCCTGACGGGCCGCCCCCAGGGGGTGAGGGTAGGTAACAACATCTCCACCCCGCTGATCCTCAACACTGGGGCCTCACAAGGGTGCATTCTGAGCCCTCTCCTGTACTCCCTGTTCACCCACGACTGCGTGGCCATGCACGCCTCCAACTCAATCATCAAGTTTGCAGACAACACTACAGTGGTAGGCTTGATTACCAACAACGACGAGACGGCCTACAGGGAGGAGGTGAGGGCCCTTGGAGTGTGGTGTCAGGAAAATATCCTCACACTCAATGTCAACTAAACAAAGGAGATGATCGTGACCTTCAAGAAACAGCAGAGGGAGCACCCCTCTATCCACATCGACGGGACAGTAGTCGAGAGGGTAGAATGTTTTAAGTTCCTCGGCGTACACATCACGGACAAACTGAATTGGTCCACCCACACAGACAGCGTGGTGAAGAAGGCGCCGCAGCGCCTCTTCAACCTCAGGAGGCTGAAGAAATTTGGCTTGTCACCAAAAGCACTCACAAACTTTTGCAGATGCACAATCGAGAGCATCCTGTCGGGCTGTATCACCGCCTGGTACGGCAACTGCTCCGCCCACAACCGTAAGGCTCTCCAGAGGGTAGTGAGGTTTGCACAACGCATCACCGGGGGCAAACTACCTGCCCTCCAGGACACCTACACCACCCGATGTCACAGGAAGGCCATAAAGATCATCAAGGACAACAACCACCTGAGCCACTGCCTCTTCACCCCGCTATCATCCAGAAGGCGAGGTCAGTACAGGTGCATCAAAGCAGGGACTGAGAGACTGAAAAACAGCTTCTATCTCAAGGCCATCAGACTGTTAAACAGCCACCACTAACATTGAGTGGCTGCTGCCATACATGTAAAAAATGTATCACTAGCCACTTTAAACAATGCCACTTAATATAATGTTTACATACAATACATTACTCATCTCATGTGTACATACTGTACTCGATACCATCTACTGCATCTTGCCTATGCCGTTCTGTACCATCACTCATTCATATATCTTTATGTACATATCCTTCATCCCTTTACACATGTGTGTATAAGGTAGCTGTTGTGAAATTGTTAGGTTAGATTACTCGTTGGTTATTACTGCATTGTCGGAACTAGAAGCACAAGCATTTCGCTACACTCGCATTAACATCGGCTAACCATGTGAGTGTGACAAATAAATTTGATTTGATTTAATGATTTTAAATGTGTCATTATTTCTATAAAGACTACACTTTCTCATTCTGAACTTTTAACATGGCTAGGATATCAGGACAGGTGTGGTTTCATGACAATGACTACAACAGCAGCTGCTATACATATTGACAGCTCTAACATCTGCGTGCACCATATCGCGCACATGTTGATTTTGTCCGCCCACACCAGACGTGATCAGGACTCGCAGTTTGAAATATCAAACAAACTCTGAACCAATTATATTAATTTGGGGACAAGTCGAAAAGCATTAAACATTTATGGCAATTTAGCTAGCTTGCTTGCTTTTGCTAGCTAATTTGTCCTGGGATATAAACATTGGGTTGCTGTTTTACCTGAAATGCACAAGTTCTCGACTCCGACGATTAATCCACAGATAAAACGGTAAACCAAATTAGTTTCTAGTCATCGCTCCTCCTTCCTTCAGGCTTCTTATTATTATTTGGACTTTATATGTCGGTTGGCAACCAACTGTAAGGTGCATTACCACCGATTGGAGTGTGGATCTCAGTTCATCTTTCAATCACCCATGTTGGTATATGCTCCTAAAAACCAATGAGAAGATGGAACGTGGGTATATGCTCCTAAAAACCAATGAGGAGATGGGAGAGGAAGGACTTGCAGTGCGTTGAGCGTCACAAATACAACCAAGTTATATTTTTGCGCCTGGCTACGCAGATGCTCGCTGACGTGTGGGTGCAGTGATTGAATAACATGTATGTGTATTTTGCAACGCTCGCGCACGCGACGCCTCCGGTATGGTCAGCATGTGAAGCAGATAAATGGCCCCCAAAAAATCTATGAAAAGCTCTGCGTTTGTCGGCTCACGAGGGTTACCGCTGATCGGATTGAATCCTGGCCCTTGTATAGGTTTGCTTTGTATTTTCTAAATGAACTTTTGGCAGGGATCTTTTGGCTTTTTGGGGTGTGAATACATTTTTGCTGTGAAACATATTCTTTCAAAGCTTGGAAATGTTGTACATTGTTCATATTTTTTTCTTTTCAGTGGATCTTGTATTTAATGATAACACAATGTATAAGAACTATATACGAATTTTACAAAAATTGGTGCTTTTTAAAGAAAAACCTTGATTTTTTAAAATGAATGTAAGCATACTGATTTCTCCGCATTTCCAATTTAGTTCAGGGTAACACTACTAATAAACCTTTAAAAACGTTAGAAATAAATCAAAGAAATGTATTGTCCCAATGCATATAAAAAACAGCAATAGGATTAAAGTATATCTCAGAAACTTTAATTTTGAGTCCATGTGATACGATAGTCCTCAAGGGTTGCCAAGAAAATCATGCTGAAACATTGTATCTATAATGAATAATAGAAAATGAGAGAAATTCCTTCTCCAATAGAGATCTGGAAATAAAGGCAGTGATATGTATCAGTATAGTATCAATCCCCAACATTGCGATATCATTTAGCTGTGAGGTCGTTCTCAGCTGTCAGGTCCAGCTTGATAGCTCTGTACAAACTGACAAAGGACTCTGCCCACAAGTCTCTCTGCTGGTCTGTGGTAGCGTTGGCCAGCCGCTGGGCGGTGTACACCATGGTCAGCACAGTGCGCTCAAAGTCCTCCAGGCGCAGGTGGCCCATGTGATTGGAAAGGTCAGAGGTCAGGCGACGGATATCAGAGAGTGTTTTGGGCAGGATGTCCTCGCAGATGACTTCCAGCTTTTTGGTCTTCCGCAGGGAGGCCAACTCTTCGTCCTGCACGGAGAACAGAGTGTGCTCGTCTCCAAACTGCAGGCCAGCCAGCAGGATCTACACAGCACAACCAAAAACAGTAGACTCATTACAAACCCATATTTTTGGTTGCTAACTCAGAGGATTCATACAATATTTGCTACTGTAGTTATCCAAGGAAAATGTCTCACCTCAAATAGTAAATTGACATCCTCTATGGAGTTCTGAAAAGTGGGGTTCACCATTGATGCCATCCCTCTCTTCACTCGAACAGTTGATGGGTAAAGGACTGAAAGAGGGAGGGAGAGAGAGAGAGACTGTTATCCAACCTATTACTTTCTCTTTAACTCTTGCCCAGGGTTTCATCATGCGATGCGGACCATGTGGCTTGAACCAGATGTATTGCATATTAAGATGAATTCCCGAGACAAGGCTAACATACAGTACACCTTGCATGCCGTGACAGGTACTGTATATAACAGGGTAGGCTTTACAGCCATAATGTTCACAGACATGTGAGGACTATAGAGCACCCCACGGTTCAGTTTGAGAAACCTGAAATGTATGACCTTACGAATGTCTCTGATCAGCAGACTGTAAGAAATTACTTCTTGCTTCAAAGGCAGAGAATTCAAAGCAGAGAGGCACATGGGATACCAGAGAGAGAGTAGAGTAGGAGAGAGAGAGAGTAGGAGAGAGAGAGAGAGAGAGTAGGAGAGAGAGAGAGAGAGAGAGAGAGAGAGAGAGAGAGAGGTGGAGAGACTGACTTACTGACTGACTTAGAGATGAGTCTGCTTTTCATAAATAGACAGAGCTCACTTACCAGAGCAACATTGGACACTGGTTTTAAGAGTGAGTGCTAACCAGAACATGTGACCTGGTCATAGCAGGACACTTCCCAAAGAACATTTCACCTACTCATCTTTTGAGTTGGTTTCACATGGAACAAGGACCACCACTTACTGAAATCTGCTATCTGGATTCTCATCTCAATTCAAATATAGGATTGTAAATCATTCTATGACAGGGTTTCTCAACTGGCAGTCCGCCGGCCAAATTTGGGCCGCGAGTGGTTATATTCCCCCCACCTAGGTTTTTTGTTGTTCGATTTTTATTGTTGGACATAAAAGACTATAAAAACCCAGGATATCAGCTCCAAGTGATTTTTTATTCCCAGCATAATAGAGAGTCGCGATCGTATACAAAAGCAAGCAGGGTTTGAAATGATTATGTTTTTGTCAAATATCATATCTGTTTGTGCTTCTTCCAGTGAGTTTGCAGTCTACAAATTATTTGTAATTATGTTCCGGCCCCCTGATCATCCGTTCAAGAAAAAATTGGCCCGGGGCTGAATCTGGTTGATGATCCCTGTTCTATGACATCAAAGCTATTCATATTTCTGCAAGTCCACAAATATTGTAAAGACACAAACCGGTTATGCTGAACAAGCATTGTTACTGTACATGACAGGGGGAAAAAATATAGAGAACAAAGAGAGAGAGGGATTGAGAGCGTCAGTGAAGACACTTGCCAGCTGGTCAGCGCATGCTCAGAGTATGCATTCTGGTAATCCATCTGGCCCTGCGGCCTTGTGAATGTTAATCTGTTTAAAGGTCTTACTCACATTGGCTACGGAGAGTGTGATCACACAGTCGTCCGGAACAGCTGCTGCTCTCATGCATGGTTCAGTGTTGCTTGCCTCGATGTGAGCATAGAAGGCATTTAGCTCGTCTGGTGGGCTCAAGTCACTGGGAAGCTTGTGGCTGGGTTTCCCTTTGTAATCCATGATAGTTAAGAAGTCCTGCCACATCCGACGAGCATTAAAGCCGGCGTAGTACGATTAGATCTTAGTCCTGTAATGATGCTTTGCCTGTTTGATGGCTTGTCGGAGGTCATCGTGGGATTTCTTGTAAGATTAGTGTCCCGCTCCTTGAAAGCAGCAGCTCTAGCCTTTAGCTCAGTGCAGATGTTGCCTGTAATCTATGGCTTATGGTTGCGACATGTACATACAGTGACTGTGGGGATAGATAATAAGATGGCGCCGACCGAGATGGCCGCCTCGCTTCGCGTTCCTTGGAAAATATGCAGTATTTTGTTTTTTTATGTGTTATTTCTTACATCGGTACCCCATGTAATCTTAGGTTTCATTACATACAGTCGGGAGGAACTACTGAATATACGATTAACGTCAACTCACCATCGTTATAACCAGGAATATGACTTTCCCGAAACGGATCCAGTGTTTTGCCTTCCACCCAATACAATGGATCTGATCCCAGCCGGGGACCCTATGCGACGCCGTAAAAACGTAGCGGACTCTTGGTCAGGCTTCGGAGACGGGCACATCGCGCTCCACTCCCTAGCATACTACTCGCCAATGTCCAGTCTCTTGACAATAAGGTTGATGAAATCCGAGCACGGGTAGCATTCCAGAGAGACATCAGGGATTGCAACGTGCTCTGCTTCACGGAAACATGGCTAACTCAAGAGACGCTAACGGAGTCGGTGCAGCCAGCTGGTTTCTTCACGGATCGCGCCGACAGAAACAAACATCTTTCTGGTAAGAAGCGGGGCGGGGGGGTATGCCTTATGATTAACGAGACGTGGTGTGATCATCATAACAACACACAGGAACTCAAGTCATTCTGTTCACCTGATCTAGAACTCCTCACAATCAAATGTCGACCGCATTATCTACCAAGGGAATTCTCTTCGATCATAATCACAGCCGTATATATTCCCCCCCAAGCAGACACATCGATGGCCCTGAACGAACTTTATCTGACTCTTTGTAAACTGGAAACCACACACCCTGAGGCTGCATTCATCGTAGCTGGGGATTTTAACAAGGCTAATCTAAAGACAAAACTCCCTAAATTCTATCAGCATATCGATTGTGCTACCAGGGCTGGAAAAACCCTAGATCATTGTTATACTAATTTCCGCGACGCATATAAGGCCCTCCCCCGCCCCCCTTTCGGAAAAGCTGACCACGACTCCATTTTGTTGATTCCAGCCTACAAACAGAAACTAAAACAACAAGCTCCCGCGCTCAGGTCTGTTCAACGCTGGTCCGACCAATCTGATTCCACGCTTCAAGACTGCTTCGATCACGCGGATTGGAATATGTTCCGCATTGCGTCCAACAACAATATTGACGAATATGCTGATTCGGTGAGCGAGTTCATTAGGAAGTGCATTGACGATGTCGTACCCACAGCAACGATTAAAACATTCCCAAACCAGAAACCGTGGATTGACGGCAGCATTCGCGTGAAACTGAAAGCGCGAACCACTGCTTTTAACCAGGGCAAGGTGACCGGAAGCATGACCGAATACAAACAGTGTAGCTATTCTCTCCGCAAGGCAATCAAACAGGCTAAGTCCCAGTACAGAGACAAAATCGAGTCGCAATTCAACAGCTCAGACACAAGAGGTATGTGGCAGGGTCTACAGTCAATCACGGATTACAAAAAGAAAACCAGCCCCGTCGCGGACCAGGATGTCTTGCTCCCAGACAGGCTAAACAACTTTTTTGCCCGCTTTGAGGACAATACAGTGCCACTGACACGGCCCCCTACCAAAACCTGCGGGCTCTCCTTCACTGCAGCCGAGGTGAGTAAAACATTTAAACGTGTTAACCCTCGCAAGGCTGCAGGCCCAGACGGCATTCCCAGCCGCGTCCTCAGAGCATGCGCAGACCAGCTGGCTGGTGTGTTTACGGACATATTCAATCAATCCTTATCCCAGTCTGCTGTTCCCACATGCTTCAAGAGGGCCACCATTGTTCCTGTTCCCAAGAAAGCTAAGGTAACTGAGCTAAACGACTACCGCCCCGTAGCACTCACTTCCGTCATCATGAAGTGCTTTGAGAGACTAGTCAAGGACCATATCACCTCCACCCTACCGGACACCCTAGACCCACTCCAATTTGCTTACCGACCCAATAGGTCCACAGACGACGCAATCGCAACCACACTGCACACTGCCCTAACCCATCTGGACAAGAGGAATACCCATGTGAGAATGCTGTTCATCGATTACAGCTCAGCATTTAACACCATAGTACCCTCCAAACTCGTCATCAAGCTCGAGACCCTGGGTCTCGACCCCTGCCCTGTGCAACTGGGTCCTGGACTTCCTGACGGGCCGCCCCCAGGTGGTGAGGGTAGGTAACAACATCTCCACCCCGCTGATCCTCAACACTGGGGCCCCACAAGGGTGCGTTCTGAGCCCTCTCCTGTACTCCCTGTTCACCCACGACTGCGTGGCCATGCACGCCTCCAACTCAATCATCAAGTTTGCGGATGACACTACAGTGGTAGGCTTGATTACCAACAACGACGAGACGGCCTACAGGGAGGAGGTGAGGGCCCTCGGAGTGTGGTGTCAGGAAAATAACCCCACACTCAACGTCAACAAAACAAAGGAGATGATTGTGGACTTCAGGAAACAGCAGAGGGAGCACCCCCCTATCCACATCGACGGGTCAGTAGTGGAGAAGGTGGAAAGTTTTAAGTTCCTCGGTGTACACATCACGGACAAACTGAATTGGTCCACCCACACAGACAGCGTCGTGAAGAAGGCGCCGCAGCGCCTCTTCAACCTCAGGAGGCTGAAGAAATTCGGCTTGTCACCAAAAGCACTCACAAACTTCTACAGATGCACAATCGAGAGCATCCTGTCGGGCTGTATCACCGCCTGGTACGGCAACTGCTCCGCCCACAACCGTAAGGCTCTCCAGAGGGTAGTGAGGTCTGCAGAACGCATCACCGGGGGCAAACTACCTGCCCTCCAGGACACCTACACCACCCGATGTCACAGGAAGGCCATAAAGATCATCAAGGACAACAACCACCCAAGCCACTGCCTGTTCACCCCGCTATCATCCAGAAGGCGAGGTCAGTACAGGTGCATCAAAGCAGGGACCGAGAGACTGAAAAACAGCTTCTATCTCAAGGCCATCAGACTGTTAAACAGCCACCACTAACATTTAGCGGCCGCTGCCAACATACTGACTCAACTCCAGCCACTTTAAAAATGGGAATTGATGGAAATTATGTAAAAATGCACCACTAGCCACTTTAAACAATGCCACTTAATATAATGTTTATATACCCTACATTACCCATCTCATATGTATATACTGTACTCTATATCATCTACTGCATCTTGCCATCTTTATGTAATACATGTACCACTAGCCACTTTAAACTATGCCACTTTATGTTTGCATACCCTACAGTACTCATCTCATATGTATATACCGTACTCTATACCATCTACTGCATCTTGCCTATGCCGTTCTGTACCACCACTCATTCATATATCTTTATGTACATATTCTTTATCCCTTTACACTTGTGTGTGTATAAGGTAGTAGTTGTGGAATTGTTAGGTTAGATTACTTGTTGGTTATTACTGCATTGTCGGAACTAGAAGCACAAGCATTTCGCTAC
Organism: Salvelinus fontinalis; assembly: GCF_029448725.1. Classification (NCBI taxonomy): domain Eukaryota; kingdom Metazoa; phylum Chordata; class Actinopteri; order Salmoniformes; family Salmonidae; genus Salvelinus; species Salvelinus fontinalis. Next base: position 28,938,997 of record NC_074673.1, on the reverse strand, counting down.
ACTCGCATTAACATCTGCTAACCATGTGTATGTGACTAATAAAATTTGATTTGATTTGATTTGATTTGGGATGATGTCATCGATGCACTTATTAATGAAGCAGGTAACTGATATGGTAAACTCCTCAATGCCATCGGATGAATCCTGGAACATATTCCAGTCTGTGCTAGTGAAACAGTCCAGTAGCTTAGCATCCACTTCATCGGACCACTTCCGTATTGAGCTGTCATTGATACTTCAGAATTTTTGCTTGCAAGCAAGAATCAGGAGGATACAGAGATGATCAGATTTGCCAAGTGGAGGGCAAGGGAGAGCTTTGTATGAGTTTCTGTGTATGGAGTAAAAGTGATCTAGAGTTTTGTCTCCTCCAGTAGCACAGGTGACATGCTGGTAGAAATGAGGTAAAACGAATTTCAGTTTTCCTGCATTAGGTAATCTAGCAGTTAGGAGCGTTGGGCAAGTAACCGAAAGGTTGCTGGTTAGAATATCCGAGCCAACTAGGTGAAAATCTGCCAATGTGCCCTTGAGCAAGGCAAGAGGGACCCTAATTGTTCCTGTAAGTCGCTCTGGATAAGAACGTCTGCTAAATGACCAGAAAATATAAATATATTAAAATCACTGGCCACTAGGAGCGCTGTTTCTTGTTTGTTTATGGCCCTATACAGCTCGTTGAGTGTGGTCTTAGTGCCAGCATCAGTTTTTGGGGATAAATAGACAGCTACGAAAAATTTAAATAGCAGACTTGGTCAGAAGCCCGTAAATTGGCAGCTATCCACTGCAGCTCCATTCAAATGTCAGACAGAGGTGCTGTAAACGTGCAAAGGGTTTGAATATTAAGAAATTATTCGTAGTGTTTTGTACACTCAGTGTGCATTGACAAGCAAACCTTATTCAGATGTTCTTTGAAAAACAAACTCTAATGAGGAAATCCATTATTGGACGTGAGCACATTCCCGAGTGCACATACCAGGAATGAAACTTTGGAATACTCTCTCCAGTGCTTTCTTTGGTGTTTACAGTCAATCCAGCTAACGAAGGCCCTGAAATAGTACTTGTTTAAGAAGGGCTGATAAGTTTAGAAGAAAATCATCAGGAAGTGAAGAGGAGTGCGTCATAACAAAGCTATCGCTTGCCAGTTGGAAACAGAGATGGGTCCTAGGACCATAGAGACAGGAGCCATGCAGTAGACACTTAGCCAAACGAAGGGTTCCGCATACAAGCATACACTCTTAGAAAAAAAGGTGCTATCTCAAACCTTAAAGGGTTCTTCGGCTCTCCCCATAGGAGAACCCTTTGAAGAACCCTTTTTGGTTGCAGGTAGATCCCTTTTGGGTTCCATAACAAACCCTTTCTACATGGAACCTAAAAGGGTTCTACTTCTACCTGGAACTGAAAAGGGTTCTACCTGGAACTGAAAAGGTTGCTCCTATTGGGACAGCTGAAGAACCCTTTCGGAGACTTTTCTAAGAGTGTACTAGCACATACTGTATATGTTGTCCATCGTGGGCAAAACTTTCCATATATTTTTATTCACACCCCAAAATAGTCAAATGTTCTACATGGAGATAAGGTTTTTGTTTGCCTTTATTTTAGTACATTCAGCTAATAAGATTTGTTGATGCCATGATGAAATCAAACAATTCATGCTATTTGATCACTACTTTTCCATTGAGGTAATTGAGATTGCTATGACTTCAGAATGTGTGTAATAGCAAACACAAAGTTGATATGATTTCATCAGATATACCAGAGCATGTCAAACAATGTTCTAGACACTCCACCCATACAAAAATAGTAGAGCCAGGAGAAACAAATATCAACAAATATAATCCAAGAAAAGCTAGAAAGACAGTACTCCTGAGCTGTCATTGTACTGATTGAGCCTCAATCCTCTCATTCTAAGAACATGTTTTTCTGTATGATCCAATTGCCACAACACATCACATAACAATATCTAGAATAACCAAAACAAAAACTACAAAATACCTAGTTTAGCCAGATTCAAGACAGCTTTGAAAACTTTCTGGTGGTGTGTTTTTCATTCTTCAGGGGCCTATCAGTTTCCTCCTGCAGTTCATATTTCAAGCCCTTTCATTGTTTTCATATCAGAAACAGATGCGGATAGTTCATACACACATTGAGCCCAGTAGCCGACACATAAACCGAAATGGAACTTTAAACATACAAGTCGTTAAGGACCATAGTTTAATTGTGCTAGAAAATGGGACCCAACTGTTCTGGAGGACCAGAAATGTGAGTTCTTGGCAGCTACACCTGTACACTATTAGAAAAAAATAGGCTAACTAGAACCAAAAAGGGCTCTTATACTGTCCCCATAGGTCAACCCTTTTAAAAAACCTTTTGGTTCCTGGTAGAACCCTTTCCACAGAGGGTTCCACATGGAACCCAAAAGAGTTCTAGCTTGAACCAAAAAGGGTTCTACCTGGAACCAAAATAGATTATCCTATGGGGACAGCTGCAGAACCCTTTTAGAACCCTTTTTTCCAAGTGTATATACAGTACAAAAGAGTTCTCCATTCTATTTCTTAGAAATTATCTGGATTTTTCTGATGTCAAATCATTTATCCAACCAAGTACAGCACTGCTACAGTTGCTCAGCATCATTAAGGTCCATCTGTAGGGCACTTGAATTTCAGATGGATCGAAACAGCTGGAGAGAAAACAATGATTTCAATGACACTCCTTTAATTCTAAATAAACACAGAAAAAAATCAAAAGACCAAAATATCCCCAGTACACTCCCCACCACACAGCTTGCACGTTGTTGTGATGTATGCAGCATGTTACAGCTGTGCTGGTGGATGCTGCTGCTGGATCTGTGTACATACTAATCAGTAATGTTAACACATACTGTTGTGAAATTACTTTGCTCAATCAGAGGTTACAGCTGGACAGACAAAGCACAAAGGACAGAATTAAATGTGTGACTAGGCTAACTATTGATTGCAGTTTTCTGTGTGATGGGGATGGAATAGGGTAAGTCTATATTCTGTATTAGTCTTCTGGATTTGAGACGGCGATGCTGAGGCCAAGAGAGAAGCATATGTAAAATGACTTTAGCTTGACATTTGACACCAGGAATGATATTGGACTTTGTGACTATCATAACAGAATGGTCGTTAATCTGTCCTTTCTCTGGAATAAGAGCATTACATCTATCTTTCCATCACTGGATACATATTCTAATCCACAATGAGCTGATTCTCAGTAATGCCTTGAATTATTTGGCAGAATTACTGTTGAGTTTAATGTAGCATCTGGGAATGAGGTGCATTCCTATCAATTATATTTATGGACAACTACTGCAGCAAAACGTACCCTTTAAAAGGGCATATGCACAGGTTACAATTACACAGCAACATTAAACATAATCATTGCATATAAACATACTGTAAACTGTATACCAATTCCAATTGAACACATTAATATGGGTGAAGATATTCTTACCTTTGTTATGCCGATAAGTGGCACATGTGTTGATATTGCAGTAGAATAGTGCAACAATGACCATCTTCCAGGGCATCATGGTGACCTGGCATCCACCTGGCATCCAGTAGCCAGGGTCAGACTGGACAGAGCCACAGGTCCAGGACCACAGTCACTCCACTGGGAAAAACCTCAGACCATCCCACAACTGCTCTCCTCCTTTCTGAAATCCTGTGTCACTATAGTACCCTTCTCTCTCTCTCTCTCTCTCTCTCTCTCTCTCTCTCTCTCTCTCTCTCTCTCTCTCTCTCTCTCTCTCTCTCTCTCTCTCTCTCTCTCTCTCTCTCTCTCTCTCTCTCTCTCTCTCTCTCTCTCTCTCTCTCTCTCTCTCTCTCTCTCTCTCTCTCTCTCTCTCTCTCTCTCTCTCTCTCTCTCACTCTCTCTCTCTCTCTCTCTCTCTCTCTCTCTCTCTCTCTCTCTCTCTCTCTCTCTCTCTCTCTCTCTCTCTCTCTCTCTCTCTCTCTCGCTTTCTCTCGCTTTCTCTCTCTCTCAAACCAGCTGACACTGTTGGTGCTGTCATCTGGCAGTCATCAGACCCAGAGAGACACGTCTACTTCTTACTGTTGCCTCCTTGTCCTCTTCTGACCGTAAGCGCGCCTTACGATCATTTCCTCTTTTCTCTTTCATAATCTTCCTTTTCTCTTCTTTCTCCTTCTCCTTAATGCTGAACTGTCCTCCTAGTTCTGATCACGTTAATTACATTGATGTTAATAAGTGCAGTCCAGTTTCGTCTGTGGAACATCTTGTGTTCATCAATAATATACACTGAGTACACAAAACATTAAGAACACCTGCTCTTTCCATGACATGGACTGACCAGGTGAATCCAGGTGAAAGCTATGATCCCTCACTGATGTCACTTGTTAAATACACTTCAATCAGTGTAGATGAAGAGGAGGAGACAGGTTAAAGAAGGATTTCTAAGCCTTTAGACAACTCAGACATGGATTGTGTATGTGTTCCTTTCAAGAGGGTGAATGGGCAAGACGAAATATTTAAGTGCCTTTTAACAGGGTACGATAGTTGGTGCCAGGCTTGTGTCAAGAACTGCAACTCTGCTGGGTCGGTCATGCTCAACAGTTTCCGTGTGTATCAAGAATGTTCCACCACCCAAAGAAAATCCAACCAACTTGATAACTGTGGGAAGCACTGGAGTCAACATGGGCCAATATAGGTGTGAAATTCTTTCGACACCTTGTAAAGTCCATTCCCCGATGAATTGAAGCTGTTCTGAGGGCAACAGGTGGGATGCAACTCGATATTAGGAAGGTGTTCCTAATGTTTTGTATAATCAGTGTATGTTCCCTTTTTGTTTAATAAAAGCTTTGAGGACATATTACTGGACTCTGCCATGAGTTTGAGGTTTGTGAATGGATGAATGCAAGCATTTATTGTTGTCCAGACTGCTGAGCCATGTTTCTGTATCCATGGTCAACATTAGTTCTGCTTGTGCTAATGAGAGGATCCTTGGGAGGGTTGGAACTTGGAACGTATGTGTCTGTGCCAGGAACACTTCAGGGAACCAACCCAGTTTTGTTTTCTGGGAGGTGGAGTGTGGAGACTTCACACTCCAAACACACAACCCAACACAGCATATTGTTGCTCTACAAATGAAATGTATTATTATTATGATTATGATTATTATGAGTATTATTATTTATTACTAGAGATTATAGCTATCCAAACACACAGTGGAATGGACACAGACACACCATCTGAAGAAGCTTCTTCAAAGAGATCCTATTCCAAGGCTGGCAGTAAGATCACCAAAAGAAGAAACATCACTAAGAAGAAATGTGTGATTTAGTAGTGTTATGGAATTTGTTTCATTCTGTGCAACTTATAGCTAACAATAGTCGTACAGTAAATTAAACGTAATTCAGAAAGAGCTCAGTTTTTCCTTAATTTATAATTCATCCTCTGATTCGAAGTTAAACTCCTCTCTCTTTAGGACCAGTGAGACACTCTCATACTGATGAGATGTGGCCATCATGAAGCTGCCAGGGAATGCAGAGACAGTGTTATAGTTGGAAAGATGGAGGGCCACCATAGAATCTCTAAATTAGAACACAATAAGTTGGACAAACATTCTATTCTCACAGGGGAAATTTAATTTGTTTTTGGTCACACTCCAATTCAAAGAGTTGCCCTATGTAACGTGGTTTCTTCTCCTAGCCCTATTAGTAATACCACAGTCTATGTGAGGATGTGAAATAATTGATATGTGAGTGAATATTTATCTAGTTTAATTGAATTCATAGAAAAGGGGAGAAGGTAATTGTCTTTATGCTGTTACAGTAAAAGGCATGTCCAAATAGACATAGCTTTGCAGAAAGTATGGTTGAAGTAGAAATACAGTTATCTATTGTAGAAGTACAGTTATCTATCGTAGAAGTAAAGTTATCTCTTGTTGAAGTACAGTTATCTATTGTAGAAGTAAAGTTATCTATTGTTGAAATACAGTTATCTATTGTAGAAGTACAGTTATCTATCGTAGAAGTAAAGTTATCTCTTGTTGAAGTACAGTTATCTATTGTAGAAGTAAAGTTATCTATTGTTGAAGTACAGTTATCTATTGTAGAAGTACAGTTATCTATTGTAGAAGTAAAGTTATCTATTGACAAACTTAAATATGTGAGGAATTTTCTTCAGGACATGCCTAAGCACTGACAGAATTATAGGACTGGAGTTATGCAACAGAACCAGAAGAGTAAAACATGTAGTACTCACTGTCACATCTAGAACAAACCCTTCAAGTATCTGGCCCGTATTTCAGATTTCTATGAAATATGACCTATAATTCATTACAATATCAGTGAAATGCTTTTCCTTACAATTTTTTTAAAAATGAAGTCTGTTAAAAAGCAGATTATCTGTTTTGGAAGGGTGTGGGTGTACCCCAACAACAGAATGGTGGGTCACACTTTATTTGGATAGTCCGGATTTTCCATTTATAGATGCTCTACAGATGGTCATACTATCTGCAAACTATCTGTTGATAAGCAACTGCTTGCTAAGGTTATTGTTAGGGCTAGGGTTAGGGCTAAGGTAAGGGTTAGGGTAAGGGTTAGGACAAGGGTTATTGTTAGGGTTAGAGCTAGAGTTAGGGTTAGGGTTAACAGATAGTTCATTGAAATGTTAATGATAGTCTGTAGAGCATCTACAGATGGACTATCCAAATAAAGTGTAATCGAATGGTGTGGCCGTATACCGGCCATTACAAATATTAATGTGAGATGACCGCTGATTGGCCAGCTCAGCCAATGAGGCAGGATGACATAATTCTCTATGAGAAAATAGCAAGTGTTTTCAAACATTCTGTTTGAGATACAGGTTTGAGATGGGGTTTTCTAAGTGTTTTTAAACATTCTGTTTGAGATACAGGTTTGAGATGGGGTTTTCTAAGTGTTTTCAAACATTCTGTTTGAGATACAGGTTTGAGATGGGGTTTTCTAAGTGTTTTTAAACTTTCTGTTTGAGATAAAGTTTTGAGATGGGGTTTTCTAAGTGTTTTTAAACATTCTGTTTGAGATACAGGTTTGAGATGGGGTTTTCTAAGTGTTTTTAAACATTCTGTTTGAGATACAGGTTTGAGATGGGGTTTTCTAAGTGTTTTTAAACATTCTGTTTGAGATACAGGTTTGAGATGGGGTTTTCTAAGTGTTTTTAAACATTCTGTTTGAGATACAGGTTTGAGATGGGGTTTTCTAAGCGTTTTCAAACATTCTGTTTGAGATACAGGTTTGAGATGGGGTTTTCTAAGCGTTTTTAAACATTCTGTTTGAGATACAGGTTTGAGATGGGGTTTTCTAAGTGTTTTTAAACATTCTGTTTGAGATACAGGTTTGAGATGGGGTTTTCTAAGTGTTTTTAAACATTCTGTTTGAGATACAGGTTTGAGATGGGGTTTTCTAAGTGTTTTTAAACATTCTGTTTGAGATACAGGTTTTAGATGGGGTTTTCTAAGTGTTTTTAAACATTCTATTTGAGATACAGGTTTGAGATGGGGTTTTCTAAGTGTTTTTAAACATTCTGTTTGAGATACAGGTTTGAGATGGGGTTTTCTAAGTGTTTTCAAACATTCTGTTTGAGATACAGGTTTGAGATGGGGTTTTTTAAGTGTTTTCAAACATTCTGTTTGAGATACAGGTTTGAGATGGGGTTTTCTAAGTGTTTTTAAACATTCCGTTTGAGATACAGGTTTGAGATGGGGTTTTCTAAGTGTTTTTAAACATTCTGTTTAAAATACAGGTTTGAGATGGGGTTTTCTAAGTGTTTTTAAACATTCTGTTTGAGATACAGGTTTGAGATGGGGTTTTCTGTCAGGTTTTGGCCAGTACTGCTCTGGTTTTTGTCACTAGATGTCCCCATTGCACCTTTTTTGAACCTTTTGTTTTTTCCTTGCTCTATTATTGTTTGCACCTGTGTGTCGTTCCCTTGTTTTTAAACCCTGTGTGTTCCTCAGTTCTTTGCTCAGTGTTTGTACGTTAGCACCCAGCCCCAGCCCTGCTGTTAACTTTTTCTCTTGTTGGAGTTTCCAGAGGTTCTCTGGTATTGTTCTTGTTTATTTTGGATTAGTCTTTTGAGGTTTGTTTTTTCCCTTGCTGTTCGTACCACTTTGTGGATTTTCTTTGTATTTTGGAAGATATCTATTTTTGTCTCTTGGCTTTTGTTTTGGACGTTGTGGATTTATATTTTTGCCGGAAGATCTTTCCTTTGATTAAACCACCGTCTCTAGTACTGCTGTGTCGGCCTCATCTTCTGGGTTCTGCCGATTATTAGTGACTTTCTCACACCGGGTCCTGACAGAAACACTGAGCCATTATAATGAACCCAGAGGCAGCCAGTACCCAGGATTTCTTTCCCATGCTGTCCCACCACGAGGGGACTGTCCAACGTCACGAAGCTGCTCTGGTTCAGCAAGAGGTCTTACTGGCTGGACATTCTCAACTTCTGTCGGAGATGATGACTTCCATAAAGCAGATTTCTGATCAACTTTCCCCTGCAACCGCTTCTGCTCCAGTTCATCAGATTCAAGTGCCCGTGGCAGTTAACCCCCTGGCTGAACCTCGTCTGCCGCCTCCCCGTTGGTTCTCAGGTGATCCGAGTGTTTGTAAGGGGTTTTTCACCCAATGTTCTCTCTCCTTCGAGCTGCAACCCTCGTCGTTTCCCACCGACCGGTCCAAGATAGCATATATCATCACCCTGCTGTTGGAAAAAGCCCTAGCCTGGGCTACTGCTGTGTGGGATGCCCAAAGTCCCTGCTGTGCCAGCTACTCTACCTTTGCTGAAGAATTCAAGCGAGTGTTTCAAGATCCCCAGCGGTCCTGACTCAGCCAAACAGCTCCTAACTCTCCGCCAAGGTCGGCGCAGCGTGACGGACTATGCCATCCAGTTCCGCACGGTGGCAGCAGCGAGTGGCTGGAACGACGAGGCGCTCACAGTGTGCTTTTTGAAGGGTCTTTCTGACACCATCCAAGATGAACTGGCCACTCGGGAACCACCGGACAACCTCGAGTCCCTGATCAAGTTGGCTTCACGCATATACCAGCGTCTGAGAGAGAGAGAGCTCAACCGTAGATCTCTCACCCTAGCTCCTATCGGTTCCAGCTCCAAGTCTCCACCTTTATCCTCGCTGACTCCACCGGAACCCATGCAGGTTGGACGCATCTCCCAGGCTGAGAGAGACCGCCGGATGAGGGAGCGATGCTGTCTATATTGCGGCAAACCGGGCCATTTCCTCTCCACGTGTCCCGGGCTCCAGGGAAAACGCACTCTCCCGTGCAGACCTGGGAGGACTGTAATGGGAAACATAGCCTCCTCCCATTCATCCTACTCCCGCCTGCTCATTCCAGTTACCCTTTCCTGGGACAACCACGAGCTTCCCCTTCAAGCCTTGGTAGACTCTGGAGCCGCAGGTAACTTCATGGATGGTGTCTGGGCGAAGGAGAATGGCGTTCCCTCTGAACCTCTAAGTGATCCCATAAGGGTTACTACGTTGGATGGAAGCCCTTTGGGATCTGGACTTGTCACTCGTGTCACTACCCCCTTGCGACTTTCAATTTCCCAACACCAGGAAGTGATGAACTTTCATCTAACCTCATGTTCCGAGTTCCCTCTCGTCCTTGGATACCCCTGGCTTCACAGCCATAACCCTCACATCGACAGGTCTGTGGGCACTATCAAGCAGTGGGGTCCTACGTGCCAAGCCACTTGTATCTTCCCAAGTTCACCGAGTTCTCCTCCCGAGTCTCTAGAATCCATCGACCTGTCCCGAGTTCTCGAGTGTTACCATGACCTCAAACCGGTATTTAGCAAACAGAGGGCCACCAAACTACCACCCCATAGAACTTACGATTGCCCCATCGACCTGTTTCCGGGCACCTGCCCCCCCAGGGGTCGGATCTTTTCCCTATCTCCTCCCGAACGAGCTGCTATGGATACCTACATCAAGGACGCTCTGTCAGCAGGCCTCATGCGTCCATCCACCTCGCCGGCAGGAGCAGGGTTTTTCTTTGTGGCCAAAAAAGACGGTGGATTACGTCCTTGCATCGACTACCGGGGACTTAATGGCATAACCGTCCGTAACCGCTACCCGCTACCCCTTATGGCCACAGCCTTTGAGCTGCTCCAGGAAGCAGTGGTCTTCACTAAGCTTGACCTACGGAACGCATACCATCTTGTGCGGATCAAACCCGGTGACGAGTGGAAGACCGCTTTCAACACGCCTACTGGTCACTACGAATACTTGGTGATGCCCTTCGGCCTGACCAACGCCCCGGCTGTGTTCCAAGCGCTCATAAACGATGTGCTCATCGTCATAAACGACATCCTCATCTTTTCGAGCTCCCTTCAAGAACACACTAAGCATGTCAGACAAGTGCTCAAACGCCTCCTAGACAGCCATTTGTATGTTAAGCCGGAGAAGTGTGAATTCCATTCCTCTCGAGTACAATTCCTGGGATTTGTAGTGGAACCCGGTCGAGTCCAGATGGACCCCAAGAAGGTAGGGGCGGTAGCGGATTGGCCCACCCCCAAGTCCGTTAAGGAAGTTCAGCGTTTCCTGGGCTTCACTAACTTTTACCGCAAGTTCATCAAGAACTTCAGCTCGGTGGCAGCCCCTCTCTCAGCTGTAACCAAGGGTGGCAACACAAGGTTTCTGTGGGGAAGAGAAGCTGAGACGGCCTTCCAAGGACTCAAGCAGCGCATCCTCTCGGCTCCCATCCTGACACTACCGACGGCGGATGAATCTTTTGTGGTGGAGGTAGACGCATCAAAGGTTGGTGTTGGAGCTGTCCTGTCTCAGAGGGGTGAAGGCAAGAGGCTTCATCCTTGCGCCTTCTTCTCTCACCAGCTTACCCCGGCCGAGAGGAATTACGATGTGGGGGATCGTGAACTCCTAGCGGTTAAGATGGCATTGAAGGAATGGAGACAGTGGCTCGAGGGGGCTTCTCAGCCATTTCAAGTGCTTACGGACCACAAAAATCTGGAGTATATCCAGCAGGCGAAGCGGTTGAACTCCAGACAAGCTCGATGGTCTCTTTTCTTCAGCCGATTCCAGTTTATCCTCACCTATAGACCCGGGTCGAAGAATCTCAAACTGGACGCCTTGTCACGAGTCTACTCTCCTGCCATTCGAGAAGATACTGACATGACTGTTCTTCCTGCCGCTAAGATCGTGGCTCCAATCTCGTGGCAAGTTGAGGATACCGTGAGACAAGCTCAAGCCATCGAACCGGGTCCTAAGGGAGGTCCTGCCAATCGGTTGTTTGTTCCCAAGGCAGCAAGATCCCAAGTCCTTCTGTGGGGGCACTCCTCTCGCCTCACCTGTCACCCGGGCGTAGGTCGCACCTTGGAGTTCATTCAGCGTAAGTTCTGGTGGCCCACCATAAAAGAAGACGTTGCCACTTTCGTCAAGGCCTGTCCCGTGTGCTGCCAGGGCAAATCTTCTCACCTCCGCCCTCAAGGACTCCTTCACCCTTTATCTATTCCCCACCGACCCTGGTCCCATATCTCGTTGGACTTTATTACTGGCCTTCCTCCGTCCCATGGTAATACTGCTATCCTAGTCATCATCGACAGGTTTTCTAAGGTGGCCAGGTTTGTTCCCTTGACCAAATTACCTTCTGCCAAGGAAACAGCTGAGTTGGTGATTAACCATGTGTTCCGAGTCTTTGGCATTCCGCAAGATATGGTTTCCGACAGAGGTCCCCAGTTCGCCTCAAGGTTTTGGAAGGCATTCTGCCAACTCATAGGGGCCACGGCCAGTTTATCTTCAGGGTACCATCCGGAGTCCAACGGCCAAACCGAGAGGATGAATCAGGAGCTGGAAACCACCCTCAGATGTATGGTTTCCAACAACCCGTCCACATGGTCATCCTTCATTGTTTGGGCCGAGTACGCGCACAACACCTTGTGCTCCTCCTCCACTGGTATATCCCCGCACGAGTGTCAGTTTGGCTATGCTCCTCTATTGTTCCCAGACCAGGAGGCAGAAGTCAGAGTGCCTTCAGCCTCGAGGTTCATCAGACGCTGTCGGCTTACGTGGAAGAAGGCCCGTCTTAATCTTCTGCGTTCCTCACAGCAGTACCAGCGACAAGCCAACAGACGTCGCCGTCCCGGTCCTACCCTATACCCCGGCCAGAGAGTATGGCTCTCAACAAAAAACTTACCGCTACGGGTGGAGTCTCGCAAGCTGACCCAGAGATTCATCGGTCCCTTTAATATTGCCAGGAGAGTCAATCCCGTTACTTTTCGCCTGCACTTACCCAGATCCCTTAACTTCTTGCGACTATAGGGGGTGCTGTTTTCTCATTAGCATAATTTGCATTACAGATGAAACGGCTTCCTACTCAATTCTTGATCGTACAATATGCATATTATTACTATTATTGGATAGAAAACACTCTCTAGTTTCTATAGCCGTTGGAATTTTGTCTCTGAGTGGAACAAAACTCATTCTACAGCAATTTCCCTGACATGGAGTCAGATTTCACACATTTTGGCCCCTGATCTGGAGTCAGTTTAAAGGCCACTGTGAATGCTATGAGGATACGGACACTGCTTACGTCTTCCCCTGGATGCCTTTACGTGATGACGCTTTGAATGGTATCGATTGCGCAATCACAGCCACTATAAAACAAAAAAACGTGTAGGTAGGAACTCTTTTCCAGCTGCGCCGGACGCGCGGTGGACACCGCCCTGCTCTTTTTCCAAGCATTAGTGTAGCCAGTAATATTTCTCCGGTCATGTTTTTACCCGTTATAGATGTTAACAGCATCATAAGGTAGTTAATTTGAATCGTTGTATAGCAATTTATATCCTTTTAGTGCGATTTTGAGGCATTGCTTTGTTGTGCACTTTGACGCGCTGGGCACATTTCGGGTTCCCGGTCGTAGTTAGTGGGCATTTCGACGGACAAGTGGACATCTTTCAACCAAAAGAAGATTAGACCCAAGAAAGGATTCTTTGCCCAAGATTCTGATGGAAGAACAGCTTATGATGATAAATCGTGTTTCTGTCGAAAAATGTTAAAGCTTACGCCGCCATTTTGTTTTGTATAGCTTCGCTTGGCGCAACCTGTATTGAAAAGTAAGGAAAATTTTAAAAATGTAAATCAGCGATTGCATTAAGAACTAATTTGTCTTTCGATTCCTGTCAACCCTGTATTTTTTAGTCAAGTATATGATTAGCTATTGATTAAACTAGATCACTCAAAGATGGCGACCGACATTTCCAGGCGTGTTTTGCTACAATTTTCATTGTATAACCACGTTTTTTTATGGCTAAATATGCACATTTTCGAACAAACCGTATATGTATGTTGTAATATGATGTTACAGGAGTGTCATCTGAAGAATTCTGAGAAGGTTAGTGAAAAAATTAATATATTTTGGCGATGATATGATATCGCTCTCTTTGGCTAGAATCAGTGCTCGGGTAACGTTTGCGTATGTGGTATGCTATTATTACGATTTATTGTGTTTTCGCCGTAAAACACTTAGAAAATCTGAAATGTTGTCTGAATTCACAAGATCTGTGTCAGTCCATTGCTATGTGCTGTGTATTTTTAAGAAATGTTTTATGATGAGTAAATTGGTAATACAAGTTGCTCTCTGTAGTAATTCTAGGAGCTTTGGTGAGATTTGTGATGCTGGCTGCAATGGCAAACTATGATTTATACTTGAAATATGCACATTTTTCTAACAAAACCTATCCTATACCATAAATATGTTATCAGACTGTCATCTGATGAGGTTTTTTCTTGGTTAGTGGCTATCAATATCTTAGTTTAGCCGAATTGGTGATAGCTACTGGTGTTGAGAGAAAATGGTGGACAAAGAAAAATGGTGATTTTTGCTAACGTATTTAGCTAATAGATTTACATATTGTGTCTTCCCTGTAAAACATTTAAAAAATCTGAAATGGTGGCTTTATTCACAAGATCTGTATCTTTCATTAGGTGTCTTGGACTTGTGATTTAATGATATTTAGATGCTACTATTTAATTGTGACGCTATGCTAGCGATGCTAATCAGTGTGAGGGGGGGGGGGGGGGGGGGGTCAGGAGCCGTTCCTAGGAGGGGGATTCTGTCAGGTTTTGGCCAGTACTGCTCTGGTTTTTGTCACTAGATGTCCCCATTGCACCTTTTTTGAACCTTTTGTTTTTTCCTTGCTCTATTTTTGTTTGCACCTGTGTGTCGTTCCCTTGTTAGTATTTAAACCCTGTGTGTTCCTCAGTTCTTTGCTCAGTGTTTGTACGTTAGCACCCAGCCCCAGCCCTGCTGTTAACGTTTTCTCTTGTTGGAGTTTCCAGAGGTTCTCTGGTATTGTTCTTGTTTATTTTGGATTAGTCTTTTGAGGTTTGTTTTTTCCCTTGCTGTTCTTACCACTTTTGGATTTTCTTTGTATTTTGGAAGATATCTATTTTTGTCTCTTGGCTTTTGTTTTGGACGTTGTGGATTTATATTTTTGCCGGAAGATCTTTCCTTTGATTAAACCACCGTCTCTAGTACTGCTGTGTCGGCCTCATCTTCTGGGTTCTGCCGATTATTAGTGACTTTCTCACACCGGGTCCTGACAGTTTTCTAAGTGTTTTCAAACATTCTGTTTGAGATACAGGTTTGAGATGGGGTTTTCTAAGCGTTTTCAAACATTCTGTTTGAGATACAGGTTTGAGATGGGGTTTTCTAAGTGTTTTTAAACATTCTGTTTGAGATACATGTTTGAGATGGGGTTTTCTAAGTGTTTTTAAACATTCTGTTTGAGATACAGGTTTGAGATGGGGTTTTCTAAGTGTTTTTAAACATTCTGTTTGAGATACAGGTTTGAGATGGGGTTTTCTAAGTGTTTTTAAACATTCTGTTTGAGATACAGGTTTGAGATGGGGTTTCTAAGTGTTTTTAAACATTCTGTTTGAGATACAGGTTTGAGATGGGGTTTTCTAAGTGTTTTTAAACATTCTGTTTGAGATACAGGTTTGAGATGGGGTTTTCTAAGTGTTTTTAAACATTCTGTTTGAGATACAGGTTTGAGATGGGGTTTTCTAAGTGTTTTTAAACATTCTGTTTGAGATACAGGTTTGAGATGGGGTTTTCTAAGTGTTTTTAAACATTCTGTTTGAGATACAGGTTTGAGATGGGGTTTTCTAGGTGTTTTTTCTCCATTTTATGTTTTGGCCACAAATATGAGCATAAGACGGGTGAACAACATTATTTGGGTGAACAGAATATGAGATTTTCACTGGGCAGATACATTCTGATTCATCATGTGTAGTACTGTGTGATGTATGGAACATTTCTTGGAAGGATTTTCCAGGTTCACTGTCTATTGTCCACGTTTTCACCCAGCTCAGGCATGCATACTGTAACATTGCCACGCTGTTTGTTCCTCAATGCTTCCCATCCTCTACTAAAGTAGTCTCTTGTGACAGACTGTTACCATTAAGTATTTGGTCAGAGTGAACATGGGACCTGGTTCTATGTGCCAAGATTACACACTGAAGCAATTTCAGTGTCCTACTGCAATGTGCCAGAAGATGGCAGTCTTCTCAAACTAATGCTCTCAGTCAATTCTAATACTGTAGGCCAATCAAAAACTACAACTAAATTGACTGTACTAATTTAGGGTTTGTTTGAAAATGTACTGAGACCATCAATGCTACCATCAAATGTCCACTAGATGACAGCAGCCAACAGAATATAACCTTTCAGCGAATTCCCTCAACCATTGCCCCTGTTAATCTGTTAGCTTCACAGCAATGCATAAAGCAATAGTTCACAGCTATAGAAGTACAGTGAGTATACTTTTAAGATCAGCAAACATAATTCCCCTTGAAAAATTAAGCAAATAGTGTTCTGATGTTTTGGTAGTATTCTGCCTAAACCAATAGGCCTATCCAGAACAGCATTATGTACCTTAAAGGATAACTCCACCCAAAAACTATCTTTTGGTATTTGTTTAATTAGTCTATCGTTGATATTGGCACAAAATATTTAGCATGTCAGCAATCAAGTTGTCAAGATATGTGTAACTTTCAAAATACAGAAATCTGTCCCGTATGATGCATTTGGCATTATATGATGCTGCATTTGGCATTATATGATGCTGCATTTGGCATTATATGATGCTGCATTTGGCATTATATGATGCAAAATGCATCATACGGGCCAGATTTCTGTATTTTGAAAGTTACACATATCTTGTCAACTTGATTGTTGACATGCTAAATATTTTGTGCCAATATCAACAATGGACTAATTAAACAAATGCCAAAAGATAGTTTCTGGGTGTAGTTTTCTTTTAAGGTAAACCAATATAACTCATAATTGTCCTATAGTGATGCTACGTTGTGGGCTGAAAAAAAAAATGTCAGCACATCTTATCCAAGCTAAAGTACACTCTAAGCACTTCCCAATCTGGCTCCAGAGAGATCATAGTCGCTTCAGAAGCCAGCTGTCATCATTACAGTACTCTATCCTCAGGCTAAAATCAGTTGGTGAAGCTCTCCTCCCCCTTCTCTGTCCACCGTTCCTTTTTAAACTCTACCAACATTGAGTTTTGGGACTGAACAAATGTCCCCTTATTCATTCACACTTCACCAAGCATGACCATCAAATCCATTGTCCATCTGTTCTTCATAGACAGCAGAATGATCATTGTAATTAACCACATGAAGAAGTCAACAAATCCCCATAGAAAATGTGACTTTCTAGGACAGGCCATATTTGCTATATCAAATCTGCACCGAAAACAGCATTGTGGGAAAATGCTGGATCCTGCATTGACTGAGCACAATTACTCTGACAAATGACAGTATTAAATCCCCCACTGAGCGAAAAACTCCATTTATATATTAAACCTATGAGAATAGAATAAAACAATATTCCAGTATGGTCAGATTTGTCAAATATGCACAATACTCCACCTTGATGCAGGTCAGATTACTCCAATAATGACTCTGCAGCATATCTACTGAGAGAAAAATGTCATCTTTGGTGTGGATTTATGATAATGTTGTATGATTTTTCTATCAGTCTAGGTTATAAAGATTACTTCAGCCTCGATACAAGCAAGACCGCCAAAGGGAACATCTTTTAGACAAAGGTTCTCAGAAGTTAAACTGTTATGAGGCACCAAACATTTGTAATTCTTGAACAATATTATTTACATAAAGGTTCTCAGAAGTTAAACTGTTATGAGGCACCAAATATTTGTGATTCGTGAACAATTTTATTTTGATTTAGACTTCATTTGGTTCCCATCTGAAATTGTACTGTTAATACTTTACTTTATAGTTCATTTAAAAAAGGAGACTTCAAAAGGAGAATAGCGGAAATTCTGAGAACTCCACCGTATTGTCTCCCATTTCTAACGTGAAGCTCTCCAAAACATTTAGATCCTAAACACTCGACTCCCCCCAGAGACACACAGACCTTAATAAAGTCTGCTCAACATCCTGGTCTCATCGCCCCACAATCCACCTCCTCCGGTCTCCGGGGGCGACAGATGATCCTACTACAGTGCCAGAAGCTCCATGAGGTTTCAGGCTCTCTCACCCCCCTCTTAGCACACAGGACCCCAGGGCTCGTATTCATTGGGGGAAATTCCGACCTGAGTTAAGCGTGCATAAATGGAAAGCAATTCCCTTTATATGCACTTTTCTCTCTATGAATATTCTGACCTTGAACTTAAAGGAAAACCCCAAAATGATCTTTTGGTATTTGTTTCATTAGTC
Organism: Salvelinus fontinalis; assembly: GCF_029448725.1. Taxonomy (NCBI): domain Eukaryota; kingdom Metazoa; phylum Chordata; class Actinopteri; order Salmoniformes; family Salmonidae; genus Salvelinus; species Salvelinus fontinalis. The sequence continues at coordinate 28,921,254 of NC_074673.1, read as the reverse complement.
CACTCGAGAAAATCCACGAGAAAGTCTGTTGGTCAGCATGTGGGAAGCATTTCAGCGGTTGAATTAAATGTATTCAGCGCCCGCAAGGGAACCACATCTGCAAAGCCCGTTACACAACTGCATAAGGTAAGTCTGAATACCAACTACTGAGAAGTGCGTCGAAAAAGGTGTGCGTAGGAAAGGGATACATTTCCTAAGTCTGAATCGGGTCCAAAACGTCTCAGAGTAGGAGTACTAATCTAGGAACCCCCTCCCTTGCAGCACTCCTGCTCTGAGACACTTCACTGTTATGACTCCAGACCTCCAGCCAGCCAGACCTTCTGTCCTTTATTTACTCAGGTCCAAGGTCTCCTCCTACTCCTCTTGGATCCTCCTCTGCTCTGTCCCAGCTTTCACAACTTCCTCTCATCCACCTGGGCATGCCAATTGTTGACTTGCTTCATGAGAAAGGTGAAGAGAGAGAGAGAGAGAGAGAGAGACAGACAGACAGACAGACAGACAGACAGACAGACAGACAGACAGACAGGGAGACAGGGAGACAGACAGACAGGGAGACAGACAGACAGGGAGACAGACAGACAGGGAGACAGACAGACAGGGAGACACAGAGAGGGACAGTACACGATGTCCAGGGTGACAGGCAAGAAACAGTGTCAATTGTACTGTGATGGAAATGGTGCTTAATTGTCAGATTTGAGTAAATTTACCTCAGTAGAAAATGACTCAAGTAAATGTGAGTCACCCAGTAAAATACAACTTGAGTAAAAGTCTAAAAGTATCTGGTTTTAAGTGTACTTAAGTACAGTGGTGGAAAAAGTCCTCAATTGTGACACTTGAGTAGAATTAAAAAGTAAAATGAATTGCTATACATCAAATCCCTTATATTAAGCAAACAAAAGGCACACATTTCTTTTTTGTATTTTTCTTTACAAGCAGACAGGGGCACACTCCAAATCTCAGACATAATTTTCAAACATGCTATTTGTGTTTAGTGAGTACGCCAGATCAGAGGCAGTAGGAATGACAATGCGTTATTGTCACACCCTGATCTGGTTCACCTGACCTTGTGATTGTCTCCACCCCCTCCAGGTGTCGCTTATTATCCCCGGTGCTTCCTATCTCTCTGTGCCAGTTTGTCTTGTTTGCCAAGTCAACCAGCATTTTCCCCTTGCTCCTATCTTTCCCAGTCTCTGTTTGTTTCTAGTCCTCCTGGTTTCAACCATTACCTGTCCTGACTCCGAACCTGCCTGCCTGACCAATCTGCCTGTTCTGACTACCAGCCTGCCTATCCCCTTGTACTGTTTTGGACTCGGATCTGGTTTCTGACCCCTGCCTGGCCTGACCTCGAGACTGCCTATCGTCTGGTACTGGTTGGACTCTGACCTGGTTTATGAACTCTCGCCTGTCCCCGACCTGCCTTTTCCTACTCCCTTTGTAATAATAAATGCCTCCTGTGTCTGTATTTGGCTCTCGCCTTGTGCCCTTATAGTACGAACTGGTCATGACAGACCCAGCAGACTTGGACAAGCTCCGTCACGTTGTCTCCCTGCAGGGAGCCACCATTGGGAGGCATGAGGAGCTACTTCGGGACCTTTTAGAAGGGCTTTGTTCCCTGATGGAACGCCACGACCAAGGATTCAAGGTGATAATGGAGCAAATCAGTGAATTAGCTCATAGGCAGCACGCCACATCTGAGACCTCGCAACCACCCAGTAACCTTCCTACTAGTGGTGGATTTGTTCAACCTACCCCGGCTCCCCGAGAGCCCCGCTTACCACCTCCGGAACATTATGCAGGCGATTCTGGTACCTGCCGGGCGTTACTTTCCCAGTGCTCTCTCATCTTCGAAGTCCAGCCCTCTTCATTCCCGTCGGACCAATCGAAGACCGCGTATTTCATCATGCTAATGTCTGGAAGGGTGCTCTCTGGGGCAACAGCTGTGTGGGAGCAGCAATCCACTGTGTGCCAGAGCTGGGAGGAATTCATGGCAGAAGTGAGGAAGGTTTTCGATTCTCCGGTGCCCGGGAGGGAGGCGGCTCAAGCTAATGCATGTACATCAAAACTCCCGTAGTGTGGCAGACTACGCAGTAGATTTTTGCACATTGGCCGCCGAGAGTTCCTGGAATCCGGAAGCTCTGTTCGACACCTTCCTCCATGGACTGTCGAATGGGATAAAGGACGAGCTCGCAGCTCGGGAAATACCACTGGACCTAGATTCCCTTATCGCACTTTCGATTAGGATTGATGGCCGCCTACGAGGAGGTCGAGTCTCGGGAACACTCGTTCGTATGATGGCACTCGTACTAAGGAATCCGGAAATCCGCGACATTTGTGTTTCCGAGGAGAGCCAAAAACACCCAAGGTTCCCCGAGAATCATCAATGACGGGTGAGTTGGATACTCCTGAGCCTATGCAACTGCGAAGAGCTAGGTTATCGGTTGGGGAACGGTCAAGTAGGCTGAGTTCAAACTGTTGTCTGTACTGTGGAGGGGCAGGACATTATGTAGCTACCTGCCCTGTTAGGAAACCCTTGCCTCTGGTGGGTACAAGTGCTCTGGTGAGCCAGACTGGGAGTTCCTTAATTCCCATCACCTGCACTCCTTTTTTTGTGCTTTTTCTGTGGGAAGACCAGTCTAAGTCTCTCCGAGTGCTCATTGACTCTGGGGCTGATGAAAGTTTTATGGATGCTACTATTATTTCTGAACTTGGTATTCCCACTCAACCCCTCTCTGTCCCCATGGATGCAAGGGCACTGGACGGCTGCTCAATTGGAAGAGTCACCCATAGTACAGTGCCCGTTCATATACGGGTTTCAGGAAACCACAGTGAGACCATACAGTTCCTCCTCATTGCATCTCCCTATGTTCCTGTTGTCTTGGGATTTTCCTGGCTCCAAAAACACAACCCTGTTATTGGACCACGAGCTCCATCCTGGGTTGGAGCCCATTTTGCCGTTCCCACTGTCTTAAAGCAGCACAGGCGTCGCCGAGACGTCCTCCTCAGGGCTTTAGTAAGGTTTTGGATGTCTCTGCCATTCCCACTGAATACCATGACCTCCTTTTTGGAGCCAGGAACATTTTCAGTGAGCCATATGCTACTTCTCTTCCCCCGCACCGTCCTTATGATTGTGCCATTGATCTCCTCCCAGGCACCACACCTACTTGTGGTCGGCTATATTCTCTATCTGGGCAGGATACCAAGGCCATGGAGGAATACATAGAGGAGTCTCTGGCTACTGGAGGCGTCCGTCTGCATCTCCTGCCGGCGCAGGGTTTTTCTTTGTGGAGAAGAAGGACAAGACCCTGTGTCCGTGCATTGACTACCGGGGTCTGAATGACGTTACGATTAAGAATTGTTATCCCCTACCACTTCTCTCCTTGGCTTTTGAACCTCTCCAGGGGGCCACAAGTTTTTCCAAGCTGGACCTTCGGAATGCCTACCACCTGGTTCGGATACGCGAAGGAGATGAATGTAAAACAGCATTCAACACAGCCAGCGGATATTATGAGTACCAGGTCATGCCTTTTGGTCTCACCAACTGTCTTCCAGGCTCTGGTAAACAATGTGCTCCGGGACATGCTAAACCGTTTTGAGTTTGTATACCTTGACAACATCCTGTTTTTTCCCCGGTCTGCCCAAGAACATGTTCTTCATGTCAGACAGGTCCTTCAGTGCCTCCTGGAGAACCAATTGTTCGTGAAAGCCGAGAAGTGTGAGTTCCACCGCTCGACAATCTCCTTTCTGGGATATGTCATCGCTGAGGGATATGTCCAAATGGATCCTAGAAAGGTGAAAGCAGTGGTAGATTGGCCATAACCTACGTCCAGGGTGCAGTTACAATGTTCCCTGGGTTTCGCTAACTTCTACCACCGTTTCATTCGGGGCTACAGTACCCTGGCGGCCTCCATCTCTGCACTCACCTCTCCCAAAGTACCATTCACATGGTCTCCAGCTGTCGACAGAGCCTGTGTGGACCTGAAGCATCGGTTCACCACAGCACCCATCCTCGTCCATCCAGACCCATCCCTTCAATTTGTGGTAGAGGTTGATGCTTCTGACGTTGGAGTGGGGCCATCTTGTCCCAGCGATCTGCCCAGGACCAAAAGCTTCATCCCTGTGCCTTCCTGTCCCATCATCTCAATCCTGCAGAGAGAAACTTCGATGTAGGAAACCGAGAACTGTTGGTGGTCAAGATGGCGTTGGAAGAGTGGCGGCACTGGCTGGAAGGAGCAGAACAGCTATTCTTGTTCTGGACTAACCATAAAAATGTGGAATATCCCCATACAGCCAAGCGCCTTAACTTCTTCTGGCTGCAAGCCCGAGGCCGCACACAATATGACAACAGCCACTTCAAGTGCAGGGCGCGAAATTCAAAATATATTTTTTAGAAATATTTAACTTTCACACATTAAGAACAGCTAGCTAACTAATCAAAAATACAGTGGGTGGTCCGCCCAGTTCTAACTAGGGTATTTAGACACTGTTTTCCTACGGGTAATGTAGGCCCATGGGCAACTTGGCTGGTTATCCCCTTTTCCCACAAACAAACAGTCATACACCATAACAATACAATACTCACAGGATAACGGACAAAGTGACATGTAGGTGCAAAAACAAAAGAGAGACCTCCAGAGAGAACTAATTGGGATACTTTTAAACCAAGGGAAAGGGGATGTGATTGGGTAAGGGAAAAGGAGCAGGTGTGTCTTCAGTGGCGACTGATTGGCGACTGATGAGTGACACCTGTGACTAGGGCAGAAGGAAAGAAAACAAATACACACACAGGATACCTGTATCCGTAACAACCATCATTCTGACGGTGGTGGATCGGTTCTCAAAGGCCGTTCATTTCATCCCTCTCCCCAAACCTCCCTCTGCCATAGAAACGGCCCAGCTCATGGTGCAGCACGTCTTACGGATCCATGGACTCCCGGTGGATATGGTTTCCGACCGGGGTCCTCAGTTCTCGTCTCAGTTCTGGAAGGTGTTGGCCAGCCTATCCTACAGATTACATCCCCAATCTAATGGCCAGTCGGAGCGAGCTAACCAGGACCTGGAGACCAACCTAAGATGCCTGACCTCAACCAACCCCACTACCTGGTGCCGACAACTGGTCTGGGTGGAGTATGCCCAGAACACCCTTCCCTGTTCAGCCACGGGACTCTCCCCTTTTGAGTGCTCCATGGTGTACCAGCCTCCATTCTTTCCAGAACAAGAACCGGAAGTCAACGTACCCTCGGCCCAGATGTTCGTCTGTCGATGTACCTGGAGAAGGGCTCGAGTAGCACTTCTCCAGACCAACTCCAGATATCGTCAACAAGCAGACCGCCGCAGGACTCCAGTTACCCACTACTGCATTGGGCAGAGGGTATGGCTGTCCACATGGGACCTGTCGCTTCGGGTAGAGTCCCGCAAACTGTTCCCCCTGTTTTATTCGTTATTTTCCCATCTCTAGAGTCTACTGCTGTAAAATGTAAAATGCCTCCTGTGTGTTCAACCACAGGGTAGGGGTTTCCAGTACCTGGTTGACTGGAAGGGTTACGGCCCGGAGGAGAGGTGCTGGGTTCCCGCTAGAGACATCCTGGATCCAGCCCTCATCGCCGACTTCCACCGACAAACACCCCAGCACCCCAACATCAGGTGCCGCCCCTAGAAAGGGGGGTACTGTCACACCCTGATCTGGTTCACATGTCCTTGTGATAATCTCCACCCCCTCCAGGTGTTGCTTATTATCCCTGGTGTATATGTCCCTGTGCTTCCTGTCTCTCTGTGCCAGTTCGTCTTGTTTGCCAAGTCAACCAGCGTTTTGCCTCTTGCTCCTATCTTTCCTAGTCTCTGTTTGATTATAGTCCTCCTGGTTTCAACCCTTGCCTGTACTGACTCCGACCCCACCTGCCTTACCACTCTGCCTGTTCTGACTACCAGCCTGCCTATCCCCTTGTACTGTTTTGGACTCGGATCTAGTTTATGAACTCTCACCTGTCCCCGACCTGCCTTTGCCTACTCCCTTTGTTATAATAAATATCGGAGCTCTACCATCTGCCTCCTGTGTCTGCATTTGGGTATCGCCTTGTGCCCTTATAGTTATGTTGATAGGATTGGACAATATTGCTGTTCTGCCTGAGCATTAGGAATGTAATTAAGTACTTTTGGGTATCAGAGACAATGTATGGGAGTAAAAAGTACAGATTTAGTGGAGTGGATGTAGTGGAATTAATGCAACCGCTGTGTCAGAATTCAAAAAAACTTTACGGAAATATAAACCATGCAATAATCTGAGGCGGAGCTCAGATGATTAGCCAAATTAGCCACCATGTTGGACTCAACAGAAACCAGAAAATACATGATAAATGTTTCCTTACCTTTGATGAATTCATCAGAATGCAGTCCTAGGAATCCCAGGTCCACAATAAATGCTTAATTTGTTCGTTCATGTCCGTTATTTATGTCAAATTAGCTACTTTCGAATTGTTTACCAAATACCCTGACAAGTCTCAAAGCGCGACCACTATAACGTGGCGAAATGTCCAAACGTTCCGTTACAGTCAGTAGAAACATGGCAACGATGTACTGAATCAATCTTTAGAATGTTGTTAACATACATCTTGAATAACGTTCCAACCGGAGAGTTAAATTGACTTCAATTGAGAGATGGAACAGAGCTGCCTCTCACGTGAACGCGCGTGATGAATGCATGGTCACCTCATGGCACCTCATACTAAATTCTGTCTCCTTCGACCCCCCTTCACATTAGAGTCATCAGACTTAGTTCTATTGACTGTTGACATCTAGTGGAAGCCGTAGGAAGTGAAAACTCATCCATATCTCTCTGTATTTTGAATTAAGACTTTGGTTGAAAATTTGGCACCCCCAGAAAAATCCAAACAGGAAGTGGAACTTCTCAGGTTTTTGCCTGCCATATGAGTTCTGTTAATCTCACAGACTTAATTCAAACCGTTTTAGAAACTTTAGAGTGTTTTCTATCCAATACTAATAATACTATGCATATATTAGCAACTGAGACTGAGGAGCTGGCCGTTTACAATGGGCACCTTTCATCCAAGCTACTCTATACTGCCCCTTCAGCCATAAGAAGTTAACAAACCTCCAATCGAGCTTCAGTACCATACACCACTCCTTCCATGGCCTCCAACTTCTCTTAAATGCTAGTAAAATTAAATGCATGCTCTTCAACCGATCGCTACCCGCACCCGCCCGCCTGACTAGCATCACTAATCTGGACGGTTCTGACTTAGAATATGTGGACAACTATAAATACCTAGGTGTCTCCTTCCAGACTCATATTAAGCATCTCCAATCCAAAATTCAATCTAGAACTTCCTATTTCGCAACAAAGCCTCCTTCACTCGTGCTGCCAAAGATACCCTCGTAAACTGACTATCCTACCGATCCTTGACTTTGGCGATGTCATTTACAAAATAGCCTCCAACACTCTACTCAGACTGCATCCAATTTGCTATCACAGTGCCATCCGTTTTGTCACCAAAGCCCCATATACTACCCACCACTGCGACCTGTATGCTCTCGTTGGCTGGCCCTTGCTACATATTCGTCACCAAACCCACTGGCTCCAGGTCATCTATAAGTCTTGGCTAGGTAAAGCCCCGCCTTATCTCAGCTCACTGGTCACCATAGCAGCACCCATCCGTAGCACACGCTCCAGCAGGTATTTTTCACTGGTCATCCTCAAAGCCAATTCCTACTTTGGCCGCCTTTCCTTCCAGTTCTCTGCTGCCAATGACTGGAACGGATTGCAAAAATCACTGAAGCTGGAGACTCATTTCTCCCTCTCTAATTTTAAGCATCAGCTGTCAGAGCAGCTTACCGATCATTGCACCTGTACACAGCCCATCTGTAAATAGCCCACCCAACTACCTCATCCCCATATTGTTATTTTTTGTTGTTGTTGCTTACTTGCACCCCAGTATCTCTACTTGCACATTCATCTTCTGCACATCTATCACTCCAGTGTTTAATTGCTGAATTGTAATAATTTCGCCACTATGGCCTATTTATTGCCTTACCTACATAATCTTACTATACTTGCACACACTGTATATAGATTTTTCTATTGTGTTATTGACTGTACGTTTGTTTATCCCATGTGTAACTCTGTGTTTGTGTCGCACTGCATTGCTTTATCTTGGCCAGGTCACAGTTGTAAATGAGAACTTGTTCTCAACTGGCCTACCTGGTTAAATAAAGGTGAAATATATATATTATTTAAAGTGTGTTTAGGTGTTTTGGCTGAGCCCACTCATTGACCACACCTGATCTTAACGAGTGTTTGTTTCCTTTGATGGGGTCTGTTTGAATAGACAAAAAATAACAGTTTGTATGAGTTAAAAAACTTGGCATGCTGGCTCCGTCCTGGTGGCGCAGTAGACTAATTCCATGGATAGAGAACAGAATATTATAAGTTAGAATCTCACAATAAAAAAGATATGTGTTTGTTTTCATGTTTAATGCCTAAATAAATTATGTTGTTCTATCTGTGCTTGTAGATTAAAACATGTGAACTCAAAACAAGCTAGCAGTGTTACTTAAAGTTTTATTGAAACATTCAGTGAAAGTTTTAAGGAATTTATTTAAAAACCTGAAATTGCCTATTATTTCCATTTTCAGAGCGTTAATAAAACTTCCCAAGAAAACTTAAGGAACCAGAGTAAAATGCCCTCAGAACCTCCCTGCAACCGAAAAATAGACTTTCCCAGAACAGGCGAAATGTTTACTTATGTTCTCAGAATGTTAAAAAAAGTTACATTTTACCTGTTAGGAAACGTATGGCTTCGTTCGTAGAACCAATGTGAAACTGAAAACATATGTTCCCACAACTTCCAAGGAACCAAATGTGCTAGCTGGGAAGACCCCAAATGTAAAATGATTTCAAGCTCTAAAATTGGGAAATGCATGTGAAAGGATTGTTTTCACAGCTGTGCACTTGGCGCCAACACTTTAGGCTGGAGTATGTGTCAGGCAACCACAGTTGAAGAGAGGGATAGACTTTATAAGGATGCTGTAAGCAGCGATGGATGAATGGTGTGTGGAGCAGGTTGACCTGTTGATTAGCCAAGATGAGAGGGAAGGTTGGGAGGAGATGGATAGGGTTGCTTGTCGCACTATCATCGATTCGTAGCCTTGTAGTCATCTGAGTTTATATAAATAAATAAAGCATCTGTAATGAAATCATAGTCCAGTGCTAAATGCAAGGATTGCTCTTTGGCTGTAATGCAGTTTGAGTAAGTCTAATGTCCCCATAAGAGGAGAGGAATTCCCTATGGTGGAACCCAGAGGTTAGGGAAGTATTTCATGCAAAACTTCAAAGCACATATTATTTGAGACACTCCATTGATGAAGAAATTAAATGAGATATGCTTGTTTCTCTTATGTCCTCTGATCTCCACCATCACTTTAGTGTTTTAATCTCACCTGACCTTCAACTTTCAGCCTTAAAAAAAACAGAGACATCTACTAGGTTCACACAGTCCAGCCACTAGTTCAGGCTGAGGGCTTTATGTGTTAAATTATGCTAAATAAGTCTAGACAAATGATGCAACATACTATAAGTCCAGACATTCATATATTATGTAATTCCCAATTACAATAGCCACTTGTAAAAAATAGCAGTAAATATAACCTCTAATACTGTGTCCTGTATAAATATTTACTGATTAATGAAATAACACATGATATTTGTTGTTATTCCCAGCAAGCCATGGAAACAAAAACACTCAAGTTTGAGTGAGAGCACAGTAAGTCTAGTAGATGTGTTACCATTTCAAACAAGAAAGTGAATGAAAACATCTTCCACTGAGTCCACTGAGTCTATTATTATAGGCTCAGCCTATGGCTGCTCGTGCCAGCACTGGCTGATTAAATGCTGACAAACTGATTTGGTAACAGGCAACTCACACCAATGCTCAAGAGTTTCGGGAAAGAGACGTGTATCATACCAAGGATTATTCTGAAGTCACATGCAATAGTTGGTCAATCAAAACAACTTTTCTTTGTTTGGTAATATTGAGCTACTCGCTGCCCTGTGGTCTGATCTCTCCACTGGCACCACTGCCTGCCTGACCGACTCACTGCTTCACAGACTTTAGGAGATGATTGTTAGAGTAACTAAGCAGGCAGGTCCCTCCCTTTGCCATGCACTTCAACAGACCACTTCAAAACAAGTATCCATGCTGTTCCATGGTAACAGAGGTTCTGGGAACAGAGGGTCAATTAATCATCCTAATTTAGCTTTTGCAGGTCATTAGATCTCTTTAATAATTAACTAGCAAGTCAAAGTACCCAGTTTTTTATCAGCAGACTATTATTAAATGACTTTAGGAAAATTGAGAACTTTTAAATGTAAAATCAATTGTATTTAGTGATTACTCTGACATTACAAGGACACACAACATTTTTGTGTTGCCTGGCCCTGGTGAAAAACAAGGACATGAGCAAAAGCATATGCTTAAATATTGGGTCTTGACTGTTCTTGTATTCCAGTTACAATGAATTGACTGTCTAAGGTTTACTGGAAGATGTGGGTCAAGGTGCATTCTTCCCTGCTGACTCAATGGGAAAGGCATCCAACACAGTAAATCACACCAGCTCCAATGTGTAGCTAGCCCAACAAACAGTGGTTCAGGCAAATGATGTACAGGCATTAACAAACATTCTGTATTTCATCTCTCTGCTGCCTCTAAACCAAATCAAGATATCTACACTTTCACAGTGAAATGCAATGTAATCCAAATTATTCTATAAAGAAAAATGGGTCACACTTTATTTGGATAATCCATCTGTAGATGTTTTACAGATGGTCATACTATCAACAAACTATTTGTTGATAAGCAACTGACTATCTGTTGATAAGCAACTGCTTGCTAAGGTTACAGTTAGGGTTAAGGTAAGGTTTAGAATAAGGGCTAGGGTAAGGGTTAAGTTTAGGGTTAGGATAAGAGTTAAGGGCTAGGGATAGGGTTAGTAGATAGTTAGTTGAAATGTTACTGAAAGTCTATAGATAGTCTATAGAGCATCTACAGATGGACTATCCAAATAGATTGTTACCAAAAAATGTTAATCTCTCATATACTGTTGGCTGGCTTTGAGGTGATTTAATACATTGTTTGGGTAAATCGATTAACATTCTGTGGGAAACCGAACATTTCCTTTTCAAGTTATTTACATAAACATTAGCAGCTCAGAGAGTGGGGCTTTGGTATTGAAAGGTGATCTGGGAGTCCAGCTGTATGGTCTCCAGGGCTGCCATCCCTCTCTCTCAGCCTTCTGATGATGAGTACTGTGGATACACATTACAGAGAACTCTCTGGCCAATCATTTATCTCATAAATCTACACACGCAGGAACAGCAGCCACATTGCTCAAGTTCACCGGCTCAGCCTTTCTGAGGCAAACTTTCACTTTTATTTGTGTTTTGACTCTTTATGGTTCAAAGGGCCAGGGGAAGTTTCTTCCCAGTTTGATTAATGAAGAATACCAAATGAGCCAAAGAAAACACTCAAATCAGTTCATTAGTCACAGAGGGATATGTGTCTGTCTGTGGTGCACTGTGTGTGTGTGTGTGTGTGTGTGTGTGTGTGTGTGTGTGTGTGTGTGTGTGTGTGTGTGTGTGTGTGTGTGTGTGTGTGTGTGTGTGTGTGTGTGTGTACAGTATGACTGTGAACACGTGCCGATAACAAGTCGATTAAGTATGTGTCTCAGTTTGTGTGTGAGCATGCACCCTACAGTACAGAACAGTACATGTATAACATACACTACATATACAGAAGTACGTGGACACCCCTTCAAATTAGTAGATTCGGTTATTTCAGCCACATGTATACATTTGAAAACACAGCCATGCCATCTCCATAGACAAACATTGGCCTTACTGAAGAGCTCAGTGACTTTCAACATGGCACAATCATAGGATGTTAGTTCGTCAAATTTCTGCCCTGCCCTAGCTGGCCGGTCAACTGTAAATGCTGTTATTGTGATGTGGAAACGTCTAGGAGCAACAACGGCTCAGACGGGAAGTGGTAGGCTACACAAGCTCACAGAATGGGACCGGCGAGTGCTGAAGTGCGTAGCGTGTAAAAATAGTCTGTCCTCGGTTGCAACACTCACTACCGAGTTCCAAAGTGCCTCTGGAAGCAACGTTAGCACAATAACTATTCGTCAGGAGCTTCATGAAATGGGTTTCCATGGCCAAGGAGCCTCACCCAAGCCTAAGATCATCATGCGCAATGCCAAGTGTCGGCTGGAGGGGTGTAAAAGTTCGCCGCCATTGGACTCTGGTGCAGTGGAAACGCGTTCTCTGGAGTGATGAATCCCAATTCTGGGTTTGGCGGATGCCAGGAGAACGCTACCTGCCCCAATGCATGGTGGCAACTGTAAAGTTTGGTGGAGGAGGAATGATGGTCTGGGGCTGTTTTACAGCATACAATGACATTCTAGACGATTCTGTGCTTCCAACTTTGTGGCAACAGTTTGGGGAAGGCCCTTTCCTGTTTCAGCATGACAATGCCCCTGTGCACAAAGCGAGGTCCATACAGAAATGGTTTGTCTAGATCGATGTGGAAGAACTTGACTGTGGAAAGCCTTTCCAGAAATGTGCAGGCTGTTATAGCAGCAAAACGGGGACCAACTCCATATTAATGCCCATGATTTTGGAATGAAATGTTCGACGAGCAGCTGTCCACATACTCTTGGTTATGTAGCGTGTATGTGCATTTACTGTACTGTAGGTGTCAGAAATGTAGCCATTGAAAACCTGATATGAGGAATGGTTTTGCGATACTAGCACCAGATCAGACTATAATCAAAACCGGACGTAATCCTGTTTTATGATGGTGACATAAAACCTTTACACATTTACAGAACCGACATGTACTTTTCTATTGTGTGTGTGTAAACAATCCTCATCACTCTGGAGATGATATTGGTCTTTGTCATAGACCCAATGACATCATGGAAATCTTCCATGCAGCAGAAACAAGAATATCCACCACATGACAGAGATCCCCAGATTACAGTTCTGTGCTGCGAAGAAGATGCTTTATAGAAAAATAAATTCCTTCTAATTCATGGTTTGTCAATGAGAATTATGTGTTTGGAGTGGGTGTGTGAAATTATCATAAAGGCTTTCTGAATATAGCTCATGCAATACAAGTAAGTACCATTTAGAGCTGTGTGGATTTTCATTGCACCCATTGGGCCTGAGCAGGGTAGCATTTATAACTCTGTCTTCCAGATCACAGCGATAGTAGAGGACATTTTGACAAACACCTCTGAAAATCCACAGCAGTCCAAACAGACCCCAGCTAGATTGGTTTATACAGTATGCCCCTGCCCTGGTTGAGTTGGCAGGCAATAAGCAGTATACATCATTCAGGGAAAGATGTTCTTCATAAAACATTATTACAATGCCTTGGAAATTTAATTCCCAGTAGCAAGTCAATAAAAAGAAAAAACACACATTCAGATGAATTGCTTGTCAGGGATGAGATGCGTATTGTTTAAGATGGAAATATTCATGGTTCCAAAATGTGCTAAGATTTGCGCCTTGTTCCAAGTTAAACAAACAGGACACATACTTCACTCTCTCCCTCCTCCCAGTGTGCTAATGTATCATCTGTACATTTCTAGAGTACACAGGCTATGTCACCAACTGTATATCATTGGCCAGTGTCTTGGAAGCTGACAATCCAAATGCTAGGTTACAAATCAGGCAAAATCAATGTCATTCAGTCTGATAATATATGTTAGTTTTCTTTTTGGGGGAGTGGACAAAATTATAAAATTCCAGTTGATTTGCCATCGCAGAACTTTAGTATCAGGAGGATGGTCCTGTTTGACGTTTTGCTTGCAAGGGATTTTTTTTTACAACCACTACACCAAGCAGATAAAACAGCCATTGTGAAATATTTGATTTGGGTTTGTATTGGCTACATGGAGCTCGGAATGTTGATCATAAGATGTTTTGCAAATCCAGTGTAATTTTAGACCTTTCCACATAACCATAGCCACATGTTTAATAACAGCTGCAAGTTGTTCTTCTTTTCTCTACATAAGGGAATGTTGAAGATCCAACAAAGCCAATAGAGGTTTTAGCTGCAAAGCAAAATGTAACACTCTTATTATTGTGTGGTTCTTAAAATATTTGGGGTTAGAGGTCAGGCTTGTCTTGAAATTGATATTGCTGCAGAAACTATTACAACTGTTGAATATCTAAAGGATGTATGTTGTAACCACCAAACAATATGGGCTAGGATAATATATCCGTTCAATTTGATATAGGTTGAGACCAACTAGAATAATAGTTGAAGTACATCAGTTTGAGTGTAATCCCGGCACCCAGAATCAGATGAGCTACTCTGCTAAAGTCTAAGTAGTTTGAGTGGATCTTTTGACTAATATGCTAAAATGTACCCCTTACCAAAGTTTTTTTAATTGCCCTTTTTATAGATCTTTAGTTTACAGATATTATACTACATAGTTAAAGTGAAACCTTGAAAGTCATCCTCTAAAAAATACGCAGTTCTGTGTCCTCTGGCTGACATTCAGCAGCACGCAGTCTCAATCTGTTGAAATGTTATCAACCCGGCAGGTATAAACAATGCTATTAAATCATAAGCTCCTTCCATCTGTTGTGAACCTCTCTGTATTGTGTCTCTCATGCTGGGCTCAGCTCAGTGCACCTCCATGCTGTCTCCACTATCGTCCTCCCTGAGCAGAAGAGAGAAGTGTCGCTGAGAGTGCATTAGTCTTATTATACAAAGTGTTCTCTCTCCAGACTGTGCCATTCACACACACACACACCAAACTTTATCCTACTTCTGAATGGCTTTAATCGATCTTTTAATCGAAAAGCATTTAAATTCACAAACCAATTAAATGCTTCCAAGAAATGTGCATTTATAATGACTCTGTACCACAGGCTGCATCTTTTAGTGTTATGGTTAGTAGTTCGCTGCAGGCTTTGTACATACAGTACTGTAGTGTCTTAAATTAGTAGAACATTGCTACAATGTTGTTCCTTACAGAAAAAACACGTTTTCACCTGTGGAAAATCACATGATTTCACATGAAAGTTCCCATGTCTAGTTTCATGTTATAACATGTTGCTTTACTTCACATAAGATCACGTGATCACATGAAAACATGTGTTTTTGGAACACTTCAGATGTGTTCACATGTGAACTTCCTGTGTCTTTTCCATACGGGTGCCTATACAAAACATTAAAGTCTTAATAAATGTCACGATCGTCGTAATGTGGAAGAGAGGAGGACCAAGGCGCAGCGTGAAGTGAATACATTCTTCTTTTAATGAAACGAAACGAAGAACACTTGACAAACTATACAAAACAACAAAACGACGAACGTGACGCTACATATAAACAGTGCAGACACAGGCAACTAACATAGACAATAACCCACAACCCACAATACAAAACAGGCTACCTAAATATGGTTCCTAATCAGAGACAACGCAAAACACCTGTCTCTGATTGAGAACCATATCAGGCCAAACACATAGAAATAGACAAACCAGACATACAACATAGAATGCCCACTCAGATCACACCCTGACCAAACAAAACATAAAACATACAAAGCAAACTATGGTCAGGACGTGACAATAAATGATGCATATGTATGTCGGATGGTAATCTGTTGGACACACTGTGCGGTAATAATTGATGTTGCAACATGGCAGCTAAGAAGCACGGACTGTGCTCAACATTCATGGTGTAGTGTGATACATATCTTGCCAGTAATATGGACAACTCTGTGTGTTGAACCATGTGTACTGTACAAATGACATTCATTTTGGATGAGGCACATCAATGTAGTATTAAGGACAGATACGTACAATGACGTGAGCAATTTACAGCGTTAGTTCCAGAGACACAGAACGTAAATCATACATGATGAAACCCCCCAACATTCCTCAGACTATGAGTCCAGGTGTTCAGTGGCAATCCAATGAAGATGAGCACCACACGTCACAGTCTTATTGAATGTTATGGCTAGCCTACTACAGCACTGGGCATCAAACAGACCTGACAAATGTTAGCTCTGGGGCAGTCCAGGAATGCATGGCTTCTCTCCATTGCATTTCATTCTAATGCTTTGTTAGGAATTAAAGGAACAGTTTTTACCTATCAGATTCTCATTTTGACTTTTAGAATAATAAACATACATTAATAAACAAAATTCTAAAAATAAGTTGTGTAACCAGAAAGAATGACAAGAATATAATGGTAATTCATACTGACAAATGTGTATTTTTCTCTCCCCCAATGTATAGTCATTCTAGCTACTGCTTTGTATTGTCTACAACCCTGAAATTCATGGCAGTTTATAGTGCCAAAACTCTTTTCCCAGTCTTCTCTTATTTGTTTTCCAAGTGTTTATGTGGAATGGAAAAAGTGCACTCAGAGTTGTCAGATAGTGAACATCTGGTTGAAGAGAGCTCCCATAGGGGATGTTTCATTCTGCTTTAAGTGGAGGTGGTTGATCTCTGAAAATGATAGAGGACAGAGAAAATACCAGATCATTTCAATCCAAGCCACATGCAGACAAGAGAAAGCCGGCATATATGGTACATTTATAGCTTTTTAATGACTGTGTAGTATGGTTCCATAGATGAGGTGGGTTTGGCAGATGATGCTGAGCGATGATGCTGAGGAGAGGGGCATTCAAGTCTGTGCCTCATTAATAAATTACAGTACACTGCACAGTTGTATACTGCACAATTCTAAATTACATGTACACAGTAATGCACAATCAGGGATGATATACAAAACCCAAAGCCAAATGTTGAGAAAGTCTTGACATGCCAACAACACGAGATACACGTACAATAGGATGTTCCAATCATTTTAAATCCTTATTGAATCATTTGGTTAGGGGACTAAAGGATGACACTACTAGACAATGTCGGATACATTTGTAATTACAATGTGCTGACTTCTATATGAATATTCCAAACTCAATGTGAAAGTGGCCTCTCTGGAGAGATTTGACTTTAAGAGTCATATGAGAGCATGGGACTGCTATTTGGGTAAGATGCTAGCCTTAGGCCCTAGAGCGTTTGGATTTGCCAGACCACATGTGTTTACTAGCCCTATAATGTATGCAGTGAATACTGTATAAAAAAGGGAGTGCCAAGTCTTTGCCATACTGCAAACTGCTTTATTTGGTAGATTATAACTGCAGGGTGGATGACATTTCAAAAGTACCTAGCCACAATGATTTAGATTTTTTTGTATGTAAAAACAAAGAGAAACTCTGCTGAAGACTAACCATTATTGCAGTAATTTTGCTTCCATTCAATTGTACTATGGAGACCATAATAATCCCTAATCAACCAATCAACTAGCTTGCATTCTAAAAATGCATTTTTTCCCCATGAATTAATGACTGGTAAAAGGTTAAACTGAACTCAGATACCCAAACTTTCTCCTTTGTTGGAACCAAATACAGAGAATGTTTTCTAAATAAGATAAAGCAACTTTATAGCCATTAGTATTTAGACTGAGAGCGCTGTTTGTATTGGCTAGGGGCATTTGTTCCCAACCACCAATGAGCAACAGGATAATTCAAAGGAAAAGGGGTGAAGGTAATGATATATTCCAGAGATACCACTTCCTTCTAATTCCAGCAGTTGAAAACAGTGAATCTTGTTGTCTGAGGCTGGTTTCAAAGCAAGTGTCTCGGCTCCATTTTGGCACTGTATCCGGCTTCCTTCCTCTCTTTGACCCTAGAGGTCAAGACAGAATAATGAGTGTGTATTCTAGAATTTCTCACTGTTGCCCACCGCTCGGCTTGCAGCTCTCGTGTGCTATATACAGAATACAGAACTCTGCTGCTGTTGATTCATTGTGAATCTCACTCTATTCAGTTTCTCAATAGCAGAAAGCTGATGTGCTGATGCTGAAAATGTGTTTGTGACAGTGACTTATAGCAAGGGGAAACAGGAACGGCTCCTACCCACAGACATCCACATGATTAGGATCAAAACAAACAGGAAAACTTGCATTCAGCAGCCATATATCAATGTCTCTGCATTAACACATATCAAAATAATATTTGATATCTTGCGGTGGATTGCCTATACCCCAAGCCTGTTAGCAGATCTACTATCTGCCTCATAAGATTTTAATGATACTTTTTTTGTGGTCTCCCAGCGCAATGGGAGACCACAATACCTTTCGGTAAAAAGACTGGTAAACCGCATTAGCGTCTCCCAGAAAAGAAAATCCCTTTGAAAGCCTTAATGTGGACAGTAATGGGATGAAATCGTCTTAGTGTTTACTGTTGTATACATTAGCTGTCTCCAGGTCTTGGTTATTGTTTTCCACCGAGCCATTTTTGATTTACGAGAGGATTCACTTTTAATTTAGAAGAGGACCACCAGGCTATAACTGCAAAAACTATCTACTAAGGGTATGTGGGTCATAATTACAATTTACAACTTCTCTGTCCACAAGAACGTCCATGAAAGTATATATTTCTTTTTTATATACCTTTTTTTTAAACTAAACTATACACACCAATTTGTGTGGAAGATATAGAGGAAACATAGTGGTACAGTACTAGTGGTATAGTACTGCAAAAAGTGGCATGGAAAGTATGTATGGTTAAGAAGTCTCCATACCTAAAAACAGTATTAAAACATTCAGAACACAATCATATAGGGAAAAAAGGGCAATCCAGAATCTAAAAGGGTTCTTCGGCCGTCCCTATTAGAGAACCCTTTGAAGAACCCTTTTTGGTTCCAGGAAGAACCCTATTGGGTTGCATGTAGAACCCTTTCCCCAGAGGCTAATCCATGGAACCCAAAATAGTTCTACCTGTAACCAAAAAGGGTTCTCCTACAGGGAGAGTCGAAGAACCCTTTGGAAGCCCTTTTTCTAAGAGTGTTGAGCGATGGAAACTGGAAGACTGTAGTCTTCCATAACGCTTCGTGCATAGCTCTGGAATGTATCCCTCCTACCGTGCTGAGGATCTTTATGGCAAAAAATACTCCATCAATGGGCAACCCTTCTTCAGCAGACCCACGCTCCTATAGAACCCCACTCTCTGCTAGAGTCTTTATTGGCAGTATATAAAAGTGCTTGCTAAAAGCTTGACAAATATCAGGCAGCAAACTCAGGTTTGGGCAGGCTGCAGAGTGGAGCTATGGCCTGCTGTTTGGCTGAACGGCTGCAGTGGACACTGTAAATTCTAGATCAGAGAGAGCTTAATCTCGCTGTTGATGATGTGGAAGTGGAGTAGGGGCCTGAGCGTGTCTCTCAGTGAGCAGAGGAGGGGTTGCCGAACAGAAGATCAAAGGGCAAGTAGGTACATTTTGAGATGTGAAATGGGATAAGCCACTGCTGGATTAGATATTTTGGGATTATAATGTAAGAGAGCCTACAGGAAAATAATTAGAGCTTGCGTATTCTTTTTCTTATGGAGTGTGATCAATTGATGCTCAGAGCATTGTATTTCACAATTAGACACATCTGAGGTTGAACGACAGAAAAGTTGAATAAATGATACTGTAGTTGACTAAATATTAGCTGCTTTTATCCTTAGTTATGACTTCAAGTGGTCAACAAATCTAATAAGAGGTCTGTCTGCGCTTTGCATGTCATCAAACAGCCTGACTGGCCAGCAACACCAAGCATCCTGATAACGTGACTGGCCAGCAACACCAAGCATCCTGGTAACGTGACTGGCCAGCAACACCAAGCATCCTGGTAATGTGACTGCCCAGCCACATCAAGCTTCCTGGTAATGTGACTTGCCAGCAACACCAAGCATCCTTGTAATGTGACTGGCCAGCAACACCAAGCATCCTGGTAATGGGAAGAAAATTAGGAATTCGTGAAAGGAAATATCCTCTCCCGATGTCCCGTCCCCTATTCCAACCTCAACACCAGGCCACTGAGGCTCTACACTGAGAAGTAGGAAGTTGGAGAGAGAAAACCAGAGAACCACATCTCCACGCCAAGGCAGTGGGTAGGAGTTATCTGCCCAGGAGAGGGGTGGTGGTGACCATGTTCCCAGGCCCAGAGACCAGAGACTGACAGCCTTGTTTAAGACATCTAGGGACAATTAAAGGGTCTGAAGAACCTGATGGCACAATGCACAACTCGAAAACAAGCGGAACAAACAAGTGGGACAAACACATTGTGCTCCACATATGGAAAGTCATTAGACAAATCTTCCTTTGGGAGAGAGAGGCTGGGAAACATTTAAAGGGGTGACATGTCCTTTCTGGAGTGGGTAGGCCACAATTCACAGCACTTTAAGGACTCATTGTTTTGTATAACTCCCTATCTTATCCCCTTGAATATCTTGTCATCAGTGATACGTTCATTCTATTTAGAATTCCTACTGCTTTTTCTCAAATACGTTTGGCTGTCTAAAATACATGCTTGGGTAGTGAGGCTCTCTCAAATACATGTTTTGATAAACATGCAACTTGAAATATATATGCGGGGTAAACAGACAGTCTGAGGCTTTTGTTATCAACTCTCACAGTTAAGTGTTTTATTTCTTTTTTATTTCACCTTTATTTAACCAGGTAGGCCTGTTGAGAACAAGTTCTCATTTACAACTGCGACCTGGCCAAGATAAAGCAAAGCAGTGCGACAAAAACAACAACACACAGTTACACATGGGATAAACAAACATACAGTCAATAAAACAATTGAAAAATCTATGTACAGTGTGTGCAAATGTAGTAAGATTAGGGAGGTAAGGCAATAAATAGGCCATAGTGGCGAATGAATTACAGTTTAGCATTAATACTGGAGTGATGGATGTGCAGATGATAATGTGCAAGTAGAGATACTGGGGTGCAAAAGAGCAAAAATAAATAACTATATGGGGATGAGGTAGTTGGGTGTGCTATTTACAGATGGGCTGTGTACAGATGCAGTGACATGTTCATTCTATTTAGAATTCCTACTGCTTTTTTCTCAAATACGTTTGGCTGTCTAAAATATATGCTTGGGTAGTGAGGCTCTATCAGTAGCAATGTGTTGCATTATATACTGTAAGAATGAATGAGGTTGTAGAGACACTTCAGAACTATGGCAACATGACTAAAGTCAAGTAAAATAATTTACGCAAAGCTCATATGCTTGACATTAGAAAAACAATACTGCTGAATCAGTCACTTAGATATTTTCCATCAATACAAACATATCTGCTATTTCACACCGAATAGACCCTAACTCTAGAACATCATTATATATTTGCCTTCCCCCTGGCTAACTTTGACAGTATTCCCCGCTTTTCTACCACAGTATGCAAGAACATGGCAGGGGAGGTTTCCAAATTATTTTCAGCATACCGCTCACTTTCTTCAGTTGAAAACCACAGATATTTCCATTTTGCCAGTAGGCCACCTATTTTAGTTTGAATTTACAGATTTGTTTTGGAGAACCTAGGATTTGTCACGTTTTTTCCTAATTTAAATCGTTTGAGATTGTGTGTGCATTAACATGACAGTGTACTGATTTACTGTGAAGAAGTGTAATTTAGACTTCTTCACAGGCAGCCAAATGAAGGAGACTATGGTTGAGTGGGTTTTATATAATTTAAAACACACATTTCAGTTGCGTTCTTGTGGCTGAGACAGGGCTTGTTTTCAAGAGTTTTGTCTCTGTATTTTTGTCCAGCTGCATGACAGACCTGAACTACTATCCAAAATAAGATTTAGTGTCTTCTGTTCTCACCCCATGAGCTCCCTTAAGATAGTCCTTACCACATCAGCACAGGGGAATGTCTAAAACATTAGCTAGATTCTGAGAAATTGTTTATAAGGGCTGTTGAGAGTCCCTTTTTATGTTTGGTCCAAGCGTTTTCACTGAAATTTCATTGATTTCAATTACAACTGTACTTGAAGGCCCAGTGGGACTGTGGTTGATTGAGAAACAATCATCAAAGGCCATTTAAAAAGTGAACAAAGCCTTAACAAACATAAGTAAACTCAAGTGTCCATTTTACACCTTATTATGGATATTTGTGCAAATATAATGACATTTAAAACAACTGAATGCCAATTACTCACGGTTGGGAGTTTTTGTTCAGTATTTGTTTATTTTCTTATCAACATTTGTCTTTACTTGTCACTACTCTATCAGTAACCTTATTTTTGATTATAGATTATTTTAATGTTCTTAGATAACTTATTACACGCTAACCCAAGGGGTCCCGTTAACCAGAGGGTAATAATCCCTTTTGACTGGACACTATTTATGACAGGGGAAACCAAAGAGTGAGGCAGGGAGTTCATGTGCCTCACTTGTGTTATAAAAGAGATATGAAAGGCATTTATCTTTATCTATTGAATTTATGTTCTAAATCCTATCAAATAATAGAATGTCTAGGCTACTTCATGGAGTGTGAAAGGTAGAGTGTACACTGTAGGCTACTTTGTGCAGTGTGAAAGGTAGAGTGCAATGACGGAGAGACTCATGAAGGGGTATAGAAAGCAAATGTCTTTCAGTAGACGAACATGCATTCCAAAATGCCACCCACAACCCAGACAGTTAACACAGTACCAGGATAAAGCTTTGTTATTACATTGTACTCTGCTATCCGTTATCATTTTCTGAAGAAGTCACTTTATGAAAATGAATATAGAGCATGTCTAACCCATATATTATCTGGGAGGACAAGCTTGTGATCAGGACCAGGTGCTAGGAGCTTAGGATGAGCCTCACTGAATCATGAGTCAATAAAGTAGAGGTGGAGGTGGAGGAGGAGGAGGAGGCCTTAGATGGTGAAACCTCTCTACTCTGATTGTGGCTACAACTACACTAGGCATCTGATGGTATGTTAAATGGACTCATGGTACTTTTTCTTCAGAATCAGATGTAGATTTATTAGTGGCAGTCCATACCTATTGTGTGCATGACAAGGTAGCCGACACTGAGGGTAACGGTATGATACATCTGTTCAGTAGAACCTAGGATTAGGCCTTTGGATCCGGCCCATAGTGTTTTCCCAAACAACGCATTGACTGGCTGTTCCTAATGTGATACAATCCCTGTCTCAATGAGCATGACGTTGTATGACGAGACAAGGCCACGTGGAGAGTTCAGATCAACCCACAGGATCATATTAACCATGCATTATAACTATAACCCTGCATTATAACTATAACCATGCATTATAACTATAACCCTGCATTATAACTATAACCATGCATTATAACTATACCCATGCATTATAAATATAACCCTGCATTATAACTATAACCATGCATTATAACTATAACCATGCATTATAACTATAACCCTGCATTATAACTATAACCATGCATTATAACTATAACCCTGCATTATAACTATAACCCTGCATTATAACTATAACCATGCATTATAACTATACCCATGCATTATAACTATAACCCTGCATTATAACTATAACCATGCATTATAACTATAACCCTGCATTATAACTATAACCCTGCATTATAACTATAACCATGCATTATAACTATAACCCTGCATTATAACTATAACCATGCATTATAACTATAACCCTGCATTATAACTATAACCATGCATTATAACTATAACCCTGCATTATAACTATAACCATGCATTATAACTATAACCATGCATTATAACTATAACCATGCATTATAGCTATAACCCTGCATTATAACTATAACCATGCATTATAACTATAACCCTGCATTATAACTATAACCTTGCATTATAACTATAACCATGCATTATAACTATACCCATGCATTATAACTATAACCCTGCATTATAACTATAACCATGCATTATATTTATAACCCTGCATTATAACTATAACCCTGCATTATAACTATAACCATGCATTATAACTATAACCCTGCATTATAACTATAACCATGCATTATAACTATAACCCTGCATTATAACTATAACCATGCATTATAACTATAACCCTGCATTATAACTATAACCATGCATTATAACTATAACCATGCATTATAACTATAACCATGCATTATAACTATAACCATGCATTATAACTATAACCATGCATTATAACTATAACCCTGCATTATAACTATAACCCTGCATTATAACTATAACCATGCATTATAACTATAACCCTGCATTATAACTATAACCCTGCATTATAACTATAACCATGCATTATAACTATAACCCTGCATTATAACTATAACCATGCATTATAACTATAACCATGCATTATAACTATAACCATGCATTATAACTATAACCATGCATTATAACTATAACCCTGCATTATAACTATAACCCTGCACTATAACTATAACCATGCATTATAACTATAACCCTGCATTATAACTATAACCATGCATTATAACTATAACCATGCATTATAACTATAACCATGCATTATAACTATAACCATGCATTATAACTATAACCCTGCAT
Organism: Salvelinus fontinalis; assembly: GCF_029448725.1. Classification (NCBI taxonomy): domain Eukaryota; kingdom Metazoa; phylum Chordata; class Actinopteri; order Salmoniformes; family Salmonidae; genus Salvelinus; species Salvelinus fontinalis. Next base: position 28,896,805 of record NC_074673.1, on the reverse strand, counting down.
TATAACTATAACCCTGCATTATAACTATAACCCTGCATTATAACTATAACCATGCATTATAACTATAACCCTGCATTATAACTATAACCATGCATTATAACTATAACCATGCATTATAACTATAACCCTGCATTATAACTATAATCATGCATTATAACTATACCCATGCATTATATTTATAACCATGCATTATAACTATAACCATGCATTATAACTATAACCATGCATTATAACTATAACCATGCATTATAACTATACCCATGCATTATAACTATAACCATGCATTATAACTATACCCATGCATTATAACTATAACCATGCATTATAACTATAACCATGCATTATAACTATAACCATGCATTATATTTATAACCCTGCATTATAACTATAAACATGCATTATAACTATACCCATGCATTATATTTATAACCATGCATTATAACTATAACCATGCATTATAACTATAACCATGCATTATAACTATAACCATGCATTATAACTATAACCATGCATTATAACTATAATCATGCATTATAACTATACCCATGCATTATATTTATAACCCTGCATTATAACTATAAACATGCATTATAACTATACCCATGCATTATATTTATAACCATGCATTATAACTATAACCATGCATTATAACTATAACCATGCATTATAACTATAACCATGCATTATAACTATAACCATGCATTATAACTATAATCATGCATTATAACTATACCCATGCATTATATTTATAACCATGCATTATAACTATAAACATGCATTATAACTATAACCATGCATTATACCTATAACCATGCATTATAACTATAATCATGCATTATAACTATAACCATGCATTATAACTATAACCATGCATTATAAAAGAAAAAAAACTCACAAACAATATGTGAGTGTAACCAAATAAAAAAAACAATATTGCTTCCTGTGTTGATTGATTGGAAAACATTACTTCACTTATGCACTGAGTTAAACATCACTTCAGTTATATGTGAGAAGCAGCTCCTAAATTCAATATAGGTTTCTGTCTCAGATAAAATTACTATTCGCCCATGAACTGCAAACACAGCGTGACCCATGCCAGTGTTTAAGATATTTTACCCTTTAGTTTCACTGTAAGAGACATATACTGCTTGGTTTCACTCCTGCTACATGCTTTACTGTTAGTGACCTCCTAGCACATAAATATACAGGCAGAAACTCTCTTTCAGAGTAAGAGCAGTGTTTTAGCGAGAGGAGAGAGCTACCGTTATAACAGAGAGGCCCCAAGCTAACCTTCAGAAAAAAATTGATGTTTTTTTCTTCCTTCATTTGACTTTTATAGAGTCATAAAGTCTTAAAGCCCCCATGCAGTCTTTTAAAATCATCACTGTATGTCTAATACAGTATATCACTGTGTGTTTATTTCATGAAAATAAATCCAAATATATTTTGTAACCTGTTTTTCCCCCTGAGCCTCATTTTGCCATTGAAATGCTCAGTCTGATTGTGTGGGCATTGAAACAAATGTAAATATATTTATATAGACAGCTCTGATTGCCAATCATAGTTTGCTGATAGTATGACCATAGTTTGTTGATAGCATGACCATCTGTAGAGCATCTAGTAGGAGGATACATATGCAAATAAAATATGACTGGTCATTGGTCAGTATAATCAGATCAAATGTTGAATCATGATCTGAGCCAAAAACTCCATCCCACCTGAACAGGCTGAAATTCCAGGCTTATTATTTTGTATTTACACAAAAAGGGCATTATCATAATTTTCACAATTTCAGTTTTATTTCAACCTCATAGTTTGGAAATATCATAAAAAATTAACAGGAAAATCCCTGCTTTTTAAAATTATGAGTTCAAACCTATTCGGCAACATGAAAGTGGCCCGGAACAATTCTGCAATGAAAAGTGGGGCAAGCAAAGTAATGAAAGAAAGATGTCATGACCTTACAGATGTCAACACTCTCCCAGGTTATTTACTGACTCGGACCCCTTTGAACTGCACAACTGTTTTTTTGTGTGCTGTCTCTGCTGTAAGTCAGATGTATGTCTATAGTCTATTTTGAATGATTCATTCCCTGTACTGCAGCAACAGCAGTAGAATAGTACTGTACTGTAGAAATATGTGTTCCTAATTAATGAGATTATAATTGAGTTTGCTGATAAAACTTTTCATTATAGGCTAGTTTTTCTTCCGTCTTTGTACCTATCTCTTCAAGTAGCCTATATAATTGTATGATTCCAAGGGAACTGTAATGCGGTGCGTGCTGGTGGCAGGGAACTGAGACGCAGGAGAATGAACTTGGTAAAAACGGAGCTGTGTAATAAACATTCAAAAAACCTCTGAAAACCTAAGTATACAAAAATAACATAATAGGGTGCAAAACCCGTCGCACACCAGAACAAATAACACACCTACATACAACAAACAACCTCTGACAAGGACATGAGGGGAAACAGAGGGTTAAATAAACCATGCACTATAACTATATCAATGCATTATAACTATAACCATGCATTATAATTATAACCATGCATTATAACTATAACCATGCATAATAACTATAACCATGCATTATAACTATAACCATGCATTATAACTATAACCATGCATTATAACTATAACCATGCATTATAATTATACCCACGCATTATAACTATAACCACGCATTATAACTATAACCATGCATTATAACTATAACCATGCATTATAACTATATCAATGCATTATAACTATAACCATGCATTAGAATTATAACCATGCATTATAACTATAACCATGCATTATAACTATATCAATGCACTATAACTATAACCATGCATTAGAATTATAACCATGCATTATAACTATAACCATGCATTATAACTATAACCATGCATTATAACTATAACAATGCATTATATTATATATGCATTATAACTATAACCATGCATTATAACTATAACAATACATTATAACTATAACCATGCATTATAACTATAACCATGCATTATAACTATAACCATGCATTATAACTATAACCATGCATTATAACTATAACCATGCACTATAACTATATCAATGCATTATAACTATATCAATGCATTATAACTATAACCATGCATTAGAATTATAACCATGCAATATAATTATAACCATGCATTATAACTATAACCATGCATTATAACTATAACAATGCATTATAACTATAACCATGCATTATAACTATAACCATGCATTATAACTATAACAATACATTATAACTATAACCATGCATTATAACTATAACCATGCATTATAACTATAACAATGCATTATAACTATAACCATGCATTATAACTATAACCATGCATTATAACTAACCATGCATTATAACTATAACCATGCATTATAACTATAACCATGCATTATAACTATAACCATGCATTATAACTATAACCATGCATTATAACTATAACCATGCATTATAACTATATCAATGCATTATCACTATAACCATGCATTATAATTATAACCATGCATTATAACTATAACCATGCATTATAACTATAACCATGCATTATAACTATAACAATGCATTATAACTATAACCATGCATTATAACTATAACCATATAACCAACAATGCATTATAACTATAACCATGCATTATAACTATGCATTATAACTATGCATTATAACTATAACCATGCATTATAACTATAACCATGCATTATAACTATAACCATGCATTATAACTATAACCATGCATTATAACTATAACAATGCATTATAACTATAACCATGCATTATAACTATAACCATGCATTATAACTATAACAATGCATTATAACTATAACCATGCATTATAACTATAACCATGCATTATAACTATAACCATGCATTATAACTATAACCATGCATTATAACTATAACAATGCATTATAACTATAACCATGTATTATAACTATAACCATGCATTATAACTATAACCATGCATTATAACTATAACCATGCATGCATTATAACTATAACCATGCATTATAACTATAACCATGCATTATACCTATAACCATGCATTATAACTATAATCATGCATTATAACTATAACCATGCATTATAACTATAACCATGCATTATAATTTGTAATTCGCTCTGGATAAGAGCGTCTGCTAAATGACTTAAATGTAAATGTAAATGTAAATACACAGGAAGGGAAAACAAGACAAAACCAATGGAAAATGAAAAATGGATCAATGATGGCTAGAAGGTCGGTGACGTCGACCGCCGAACACCACCCGAACAAGGAGAGGGACCGACTTCGGCGGAAGTCGTGACAGGAACAAGTAAAAAAAAAAGGAAGAACATTTGAATAACACAGCTTGATTAAAGGATACTCCCAAGGTATGAAAACATTTGACAAAGTTTAAAAGGTGAAATCATGAGGTGTGTGTTTGTTCGAGTGTATGTGTACACTTTCTCAATGTAACAGTTTTTCTCAATCAATATTAGAGATGGTGTTGACTGACACTGCATTTCTACCAAGTACCAGCACAAGGGCCTATTTTTTGATTATAATCTGCACCATTACCCCCCAAATAGTCAATTTATTTTTTAATCTCTGCTTCATGACTGTACATTTTCCTATACGGTCTGCAATCTGCTTCGAGACACGGCAGAGGCCGGACCATTCCGACGATTGTGATAGGGTGTTCGATGGTGAGGCATATATCTGTACCCGGCATATATCTGTACCCAGGATATCACCAGGTTGCTTCCCGAGGCTGTGAGTCAGTCACCGGGGGCTGGTACTGTCATGGTTCATGTGGGGTCAAAGTTCAGGATATCACCAGTTTGCTTCCCGAGGCTGTGAGTCAGTCACTGGGGGCTGATACTGCCATGGTTCATGTGGGGTCAAATTACATTATGAAAGGCAGCTCAGAACAGCTGAAGATGGATTTTAAAGAACTGATTTGGGCTCTACTTGATACCAACAAATGCCCCATAATAGTTGGCCCTCTGCTCTCCCTAAATCGTGGCATTGAACGGTTCAGCAGACTTTTAGCCCTACATAACTGGCTACGAGACTATTGCAGCTCTGTGGGTATAACATTTATTCACAATTTTGATACATTCTGGAAACAAAACTTGTATTATAAGGAGGATGGGATCCACCCAAATCATTTGGGTTCCTGGATCCTTTCACAGCATTATAAGGCAGTGTCGAGACAATGACTTATCAATGACCCAAGCCCAGCTCAGTTAATCTCTACCATTGTGTCGCTGAGTTGTCATAATGCTTCAGCAAATGTCCATTATACCAGGGGCGTTGGTAGACACAATGTAAGTAATCTAATTTATGTTCCTCTTACTTAAGAATTTGTTCTTAACTGACTTGCCTAGTTAAATAAATGTTAAATAAATAAAATAAAATAAATACTGCCCTGAATGCCCCTGCTGATCCTACAGCTATTGTATGCAGTAATCATATGACTATGAGCCAGAGTAATACGGTTAGTACTGAGGTGGTGTGCCCTGGTAGGACGTCCACTGTGTGCAGCTCAACCTGCACTAATACAAATAACCTGAGCATATCTAACTCTGATAAGCTTCCCAATAAAGCAAGAAAAACAATCAAGCATCCCAGAAAGTATTAAAATAGCCCACGTTAACATATGTAGCTTAAGAAACAAGATTCATGAAATCAATAATTTGCTAGTAACAGATGACATTCATATTCTGTGTCACGGCCGTCGAAATAACTGGACCAAAGCGCAGGGTGGTAAGCCTTCATATTCCTTTTTATTAAGGATGACGCCGACAAAAACAATAAACAATACAAAAACGATCGTGAAGCTTAAGGCTATAGTGCCACAAACAAAGACAACTTCCCACACTGAAAGGAGGGAAAAGGGCTACCTAAGTATTGTTCCCAATCAGAGACAACGATAGACAGCTGTCCCTGATTGAGAACCATACCCGGCCAAAACATAGAAATACAAAATCATAGAAAACAAAAACATAGAATGCCCAAACCAAATAGAGACATAAAAAGGCCATCTAAGGTCAGGGCGTGACATTCTGACAATCTCTGAAACTCACTTAGATAATACATTTGATGATACAGTGGTAGCAATACATGGTTATAAGATCTACAGAAAGACAGAAATGCCAAAGATGGAGTTGTGGCTGTTTATATTTAGAACAACATTCCTGTAAAACAGAGAGGATCTCATGTTAAATGCTGTTGAAGAAATATGGCTAAAGGTTCATCTGCCTCATCTAAAGCCCATTCTGGTGGGAAGCTGCTAAAGACCACCATGTGCTAACAGTCAGTATCTGGATAACATGTGGGAAATGCTTGATAATGTACACTACCGTTCAAAAGTTTGGGGTCACTTAGAAATATCCTTGTTTTTCAAAGAAAAGCACATTTTTAGTCCATTAAAATAACACCAAATTGATCAGAAATACAGTGTAGACATTGTTAATGTTGTAAATGACTATTGTAGCTGGAAATGGTAGATGTTTTATGGAATATATACATAGGTGTACAGAGGCCCATTATCAGCAACCATCACTCCTGTGTTCCAATGGAATGTTGTGTTAGCTAATTTTAAAAGGCTAATTGATCATTACAAAACCCTTTTGCAATTATGTTAGCACAGCTGGAAACTGTTGTGCTGATTAAAGAAGCAATAAAACTGGCCTTCTTTAGACTAGGTGAGTATCTGGAGCATCAGCATTTGTGGGTTCGATTACAGGCTCAAAATGGCCAGAAACAAAGAACTTTCTTCTGAAACTCGGTCTATTCTTGTTCTGAGAAATGAAGGCTATTCCATGCGAGAAATTGTCAAGAAACTGAAGAGCTCGTACAACGCTGTGTACTACTCCTTTCACAGAACAGCGCAAACTGGCCCTAACCAGAATAGAAAGAGGAGTGGGAGGCCCCGGTGCACAACTGAGCAAGTGGACAAGTACATTAGAGTGTCTAGTTTGAGAAACTGACGCCTCACAAGTACTAAACTGGCAGCTTCATTAAAAAGTACCCGCAAAACACCAGTCTCAACATCAACAGTGAAGAAGCGACTCCGGGATGCTGGCAGAGTTGCAAAGAAAAAGCCATATCTCAGACTGGCCAATAAAAAGAAAAGATGAAGATGGGCAAAAGAACACAGATACTGGACAGAGGAACTCTGCCTAGAAGGCCAGCATCCCGGAGTCGCCTCTTCACTGTTGACGTTGAGACTGGTGTTACTGTATCTGTTGCATCTTGTCTATGCTGCTCGGTCATCGCTCATCCATATATTTATATGTACATATTCTTATTCCATCCCTTTAGATTTGTGTTTATTAGATTACTTGTTAAATATTACTGCACTGTCGGAACTAGAAGCACAAGCATGTCACTACACTTGCATTAACATCTGCTAACCATGTGTATGTGACCAATAACATTTGATACGATTTGATTCGATTTGATTTGGTATGGAAGCTGTGTAATGAATGTGTAATGTCAAGACTAAATGAGTGTGATTTGATGGAGTCTGGAAGGTCCGTCAGCTTTATAATCAGTGCGCCCGTATGAGATCTATAGTGTAGAGAGCATGTTCTGTGGTTGTACTGGGAAGATAAATGTTGGGGGGCACTTCCTGTGGTCCTTACCTTTTTAATTGAGACAGCTGGTTTAGATCATTCATGAGAAAGGCAGACTTCTCCAGTTATCCGTATATTAGAATAGAGACCTCACCACCACCACCACCAAATACAGTTCCATTTCCATTATGAGAGCGAGGCCTGTGCTGTACTGTAAAAGCGGTACTGGTTTACATGAACTGCATGGCAGCCACAGCATTTCTCCATTAGCTCCATACGTATTCATGAGAGTGATTCAGAGAGCATCCAGTTCAGATGTTTGTGGCATGGACTACGTTAGCTCTGGGAGAGTGTCATTCAGTATTTATAGAATGAAAAAGCAAATGATCTTTAGTCCATGATCTAACCAATATAATGTGCTGTAGTCTCTACTCAGTCAGCTTTAGACAATGGTCGGGTCATGTCGTTCCCCTGTTCCCCCAGGTTTGGTCTGTTTATATCCCTGCCATGTTAATGTGGCAATAAGGGGCCAGATTCATGTGAGTTGGCATGGCGGGTCCACAGCTGCAGAGAGGAGTGGCCACCGAGGAGCAATTACTGGGCAGAGAGCCTCAGAAGCAGTTTCCCATCAGGCCATGCAGCACAGACATCAAACAGTTCCATTAGGGGACTTGTGGAAGTGAAGATTCATGTGACGTTTAACTCAGTGAGTAATAGGTCTGCTTCTTCCACTTTTTCTTTGTCATGTTTCTTTTTCTTCTCTATTTCCCAGGGAGAAACTCCAGAGAATATCCCTTGGACCTGTGCTCCAGAAAGAGCTGGTGATAGCCCTCTTTGAAAAATAAGCATAGCACACAGCAAAGTAAGTTCGAATGACTAATGAGCCAGACATGATGACAATGCAGGTGGTTTGGTTCACCTATTTCCACCCAACCATTTATTCCTTTCATTCAATTCCCTCACTGTGCTCTCCATCCACCACTCCCGGCATCTCTGTTCAGCATCTTTCCGACCAACATCCTTCCTTCTCCGATGCAGAGCTGACCGCACTGACCGTGCCAGTCATGCAAGAATGCCCTGTGCTTTGGTTATTGTCCCAGCTGGTATTTATTTCCTCTGTCTGGACTCTGCCAGCCTCACATCCCAAAAACCCATTGGCTTTTGGATGAGTATCATGTGGTCTGCAGTCTTTGGCAGTCTAATCCACTTCAGCCACCTACCGGTGTGAGGGCAAAGGTCAAGGACAACCAGTTTATTTGAATATCCTTTTTAATTCCGTCACAGGTTCAGATGAGTTGCCTCAGGTTGGAATTGCAATAAATGAATTAAAGACACATTTAGAGATATTTAAACATGGCCACACAGCCAGGGGATTACATAAAAATATGGTACAACGTCTAGGCTTTATTTGACTGTCTAATGTTACTCCTCACGGGACAGGTTGTCTTTGCTCGTTGTTGTCTTAGCTCTCCAAATCAACACCTGTGATTGCTTTATGCCTCTCTCTAATGTCAATATGTCTTGTATACTGTTGTTGAGGGTAGCTCTCATTGTTTTATTTTACTGCGGAGCCCCTAGTCCTGCTCAACATGCCTCAGATAGCTCCTTTGTCCCACCCCCCATACATGCGGAGACCGCACCTACTTTAACTGGCGCCTCCAGAGGTAACCTCTCTCATCGTCACTCAATGCCTAGGTTTACCTCCACTACTTGCACCCTACCATACCCTTGTCTGTACCTTATGCCCTGAATCTATCCTACCACCCCCAGAAATCTGCTCCTTTTATTCTCTGTTCCCAATGCACCAGACGAACAGTTCTTATAGCCTTTAGACGTACCCTCATCCTACTCCTCCTCTGTTCCTCTGGTGATGTAGAGGTTAACCCAGGCCCTGTATGTCCCCAGGCGCTCTCATTTGTTGACTTCCGTAACCGTAAAAGCCTTGTGTTCATGCATGTTAACATCAGAAGCCTCCTCCCTAAGTTTGCTTTATTCACTGCTTTAGCACACTCCGCCAACCCTGATGTCCTAGCCGTGTCCGAATCCTGGCTTAGGAAGGCCACCAAAATGTATGAAATTTCCATCCCCAATTACAACATTTTCCGTCAAGATAGAACTGCTAAAGGGGTTGCAATCTACTGTAGAGATAGCCTGCAGAATTCTGTAGTGCTATCCAGGTCTATGCCCAAACAGTTTGACCTTCTACTTTTAAAAATCCATCTTGCCAGAAATAAGTCCCTCACTGTTGCCGCTTGTTATAGAACCCCCTCAGCTCCAAGATGTGCCCTGGACACCATATGTGAATTGAGTTCGTACTGTTAGGTGACCTAAACTGGGATATGCTTAACACCCCGGCCGTCCTACAATCTAGGCTAGGTGCCCTCAATCTCACACAAATTATCAATGAACCTACCAGGTACAACCCAAAATCCACAAACATGGGCACCCTCATAGATATCATCCTGACCAACCTGCAATCTAAATACACCTCTGCTGTTTTCAACCAAGATCTCAGCAATCACTGCCTCATTGCCTGCATCCATTATGGGTCCGTGGTCAAACGACCACCCCTCATCAATGTCAAACGCTCCCTAAAACAGTTCTGCGAGCAGGCCTTTCTAATCGACCTGCCCCGGTTATCCTGGAAGGATATTGACCTCATCCCATCAGTAGAGGATGCCTGGTTATTCTTTAAAAGTGCTTTCCTCACCATCTTAAATAAGCATACCCCTTTCAAAAAATGTTGAACTAAGAACAGCTATAGCCCTTGATTCACTCCAGATTTGACTACCCTTGACCAGCACAAAAACATCCTGTGGCGTTCTGCACTAGCATCGAATAGTCCCCGCGATATGCAAATTTTCAGGGAAGTCAGGAACCAATGTACACAGGCAGTTAGGAAAGCAAAGGCTAGCTTTTTCAAACAGAAATTTGCGTCCAGCAGCACTAATTCCAAAACGTTTTGGGATACTGTAAAGTCCATGGAGAATAAGAGCACCTCCTCCCAGAGGCTAGGAAACACTGTCACCACCGATAAATCCACAATAATCGAGAACTTCAATAAGCATTTCTCTACGGCTGGCAATGCTTTCCACCTGGCTACCCTAACCCCAGCCAACAGCTATGCACCCCCTACAGCAACTGGCCCAAGCTCCCCCCCCCCCCCCCCCCCCCGCTTCTCCTTAACCCAATTCCCAACAGCTGAGGTTCTGATAGAGCTGCAATCCCTACAAATCAGCTGGGCTAGACAATCTGGACCCTCTCTTCCTAAAATGATTTGCCCCCATTGTTGCAACCCCTATTACTAGTCTGTTCAACCTCTCTTTCGTATCGGCTGAGATTCCTAAAGATTGGAGAGTGGCCGCGGTCATCCCCCTCTTCAAAGGGGGAGACACTCTAGACCCAAACTGTAACGGACCTATATCCATCCTGACCTGCCTTTCTAAAGTCTTCGAATCCAAGTGAATAAACAGATCACCGACCATTTAGATTCCCACCGTACCTTCTCCGCTATGCAATCCGGTTTCCGAGCTGGTCGCGGGTGCACTTCAGCCACGCTCAAGGTCCTAAACAATATCATATCATAACCGCCATCGATAAAAGACAGCCATCTTCATCGACCTGGCCAAGGCTTTCGACTCTGTCAATCACCGTATTCTTATCGGCAGACTCAACAGCCTTGGTTTCTCTAATGACAGCCTCGCCTTGTTCAGTGTGTCAAATTGGAGGGCCTTTTGTCCGGACCTCTGGCAGTCTCTATGGGGGTGACACAGGGTTCAATTCCCGGGCCGACTCTTTTCTCTGTATATATCAATGATGTCGCTCTTGCGCGGGTGAATCTTTGATCCACCTCTACGCAGAGGACACTTTTCTGTATACATCTGGCTCTTCTTTGGACACTGTGTTAACAAACCTCCAAACGAGCTTCAGTGCCATACAACAGTCCTTCCGTGGCCTCCAACTGCTCTTAAATGCAAGTAAAACAAAAATTTATGCTCTTCAACCGGTTCTGACTTAGAATATGTGGACAACTATAAATACCTAGGTGTCTGGCTAGACTGTAAACTCTCCTTCCAGACTCATATTAAGCATCTCCAATCCAAAACTAAATCTAGAATCGGCTTCCTATTTTGCAACAAAGCCTCCTATACTCATACTGCCAAAGATACCCTCGTAAACTGACTATCCTAACGATCCTTGACTTCGACGATGTCATTTACAAAATAGCTTCCAACACTCTACTCAGCAAATTGGATGTAGTCTATCACAGTGCCATCCGTTTTGTCACCAAAGCCCCATATACTATCCACCACTGCGACCTGTATGCTCTCGTTGGCTGGTCCTCACTACATATTCATCGCCAAACCCACTGGCTCACTGGTCATCTATAAGTATTTGCTAGGTAAAGCTTCGCCTTATCTCAGCTCACCGGTCACCATAGCAACACCCACCCGAAGCACGCGCTCCAGCAGGTATATTTCACTGGTCATCCCCAAAGCCAACAGCTCTTTGGCCGCCTTTCCTTCCAGTTCTCTGCTGCCAATGACTGGTACGAATTGCAAAAATCACTGAAGTTGGAGACTCATATCTCCCTCACTAACTTTCAGCATCAGCTGTCAGAGCAGCTTACCAATTGCTGCAGCTGTACACAGCCCATCTGTAAATAGCCCATCCAACCAACTACCTACCTCATCCCACATTTGTTTTTTTTCTGCTCTTTTGCACACCAGTATTTCTACTTGCACATCCTCAGCTGCACATATTTCACTCCAGTGTTAATTGCTAAATTGTAATTACTTCGCCACTCTGGCCTATTTATTGCCTTACCTCCTAACTTCATTTGCACACACTGTATACAGATTTTCTATTGTGTTATTGACTGTACGTTTGTTTATCCCATGTGTAACTCTGTGTTGTTGTTTTTGTCGCACTGCTTTGCTTTATCTTGGCCAGGTCGCAGTTGTAAATGAGAACTTGTTCTCAACTGGCCTACCTGGTTAAATAAAGGTGACATAAAAAAATAATAAATATATATGATACACTAACTACAGAACCCGGGGTGTAGTGGGTGTTGAAAATCTCATGAATCATCTAACCGGTGGAGTCATTGTGTGTCGTACGACGGAGCCTGCGGTGAGGATGGCATGTGGGTGACAAGGAGCGGCCAAGAAGTCAACTGGTGACCCCTATGAGAAGGAGAAGAGGGAAGAGAGGCAGAGACATGTTTAACCCTTTGTGCCCTTGTGGATGTTTTACAGCCGCGGCTCAGTGTGTATCTGTTGAAACCCAGAACCCAGGGCATGGCAGTATGGGAGAGTCTGCTGCGGGCGGCCATATTGAGACAGATGGTGATGATTCTGTTAACATCTGTGTCAGGCTACCCCTGCTGTAAAACAGATTTCCCTCCCAGCTCTGAGGGATGGCATTGTCTACAGAATCATTATGATGCAACATAATCACACTGTGCCTGGGAATGCCATTAGAACTGCCTGAGGGAGACCTTTAATAAGAACATAAAGAGTGGAAAGCTGTACTGTACAGGTGTGTGTGGGGCCTTCAGCACCTTTTAGCTACCTCAGGTTTTTAACCTTAAAACAGTACTTTGTATTATCGGGAGCAACCACAAGGCACCCTCAGAGGCACGACAGAAACCAGAACTTTGCAGTTTTCAGGGATACAGTATCTTCAACCTAGCTTCCTTTTCCCCTGAAAACTAGATGTGGGGAGCCACTCAGGCGTTTCTTTTACGCCTACTACTTTTGGTTAACCACAAGGTGCAAATTCTAAAAAGAGGACCTTAGCACTTTCTTATGGATGCAGTCCAAAGAGACGACAATATGTATATCTTTAAAGTAACCTCCACTGAATAATCCAAATCCATCTTAATCCAAAACCACATACAGTTGAAATCGGAAGTTTACATACACCTTAGCCAAAAACATTTTAACTGAGTTTCACAATTCCTGACATTTAATCTTAGAAAAGATTTGCTGTCTAAGGTCGTTTAGGATCAACACTTTATTTTAAGAATGTGGAATGTCAGAATAATAGAAGAGAGAATGATTTATTTCAGCCTTTATTTCATTCAACACATTCCCAGTGGGTCAGAAGTTTACATACACTCAATTAGTATTTGGTAGCATTGCCTTTAAATTGTTTAATTTTGGTCAAACGTTTCAGGTAGCCTTCCACAAGCTTCCCACAATAAGTTGGGTGAATTTTGGCCCATTCCTCTTGACAGAGCTGGTGTAACTGAGTCAGGTTTGTAGGCCCCTTTTCTATAGGTTTAAGGCTGGGCTTTGTGATGGCCACTCCATTACCTTGATTTTGTTGTACTTAAGCCATTTTGCCACAGCTTTGGAAGTATGCTTGGGGTCATTGTCCATTTGGAAGACCCATTTGCGACCAAGCTTTTACTTACTGACTGATGTTTTGAGATGTTGCTTCAATATATCCACATAATTTTCCATCTGTTTTGTGAAGTACACCAGTCCATCCTGCAGCAAAGCACCCCCACAACAGGATGCTGCCACCCCCGTGCTTCACGGTTGGGATGGTGTTCTTCGGCTTGCAAGCCTCCCCCTTTTTCCTCCAAACATAACGATGGTCATTATGGCCAAACAGTTCTATTTTTGTTTCATCAGACCAGAGGATATTTCTCCAAAAAGTAAGATCTTTGTCCCCATGTGCAGTTGCAGACCGTAGTCTGGCTTTTTATGGCGGTTTTGGAGCAGTGGCTTTTTCCTTGCTGAGCGGCCTTTCAGGTTATGTTGATATAGGACTCGTTTTACTATGGATATAGATACTTTTGTGCCTGTTTCCTCTAGCATCTTCACAGGGTCCTTTGCTGTTGTTCTGGGATTGATTTGCACTTTTCGCACCAAAGTACGTTCATCTCTAGGAGACAGAACTCGTCTCCTTCTTGAGCAGTATGACGGCTGCGTGGTCCCATGGTGTTTATACTTGCGTACTATTGTTTGTACAGACGAACGTGGTACCTTCAGGCGTTTGTAAATTGCTCCCAAGGATGAACCAGACTTGTGGAGGTCTACCATTTTTTTCTGAGGTCTTGGCTGATTTCTTTTGATTTTCCCATGATGTCAAGCAAAGAGGCACTGGGTTTGAAGGTAGGCCTTGAAATACATCCACAGGTACACCTCCAATTGACTCAAATGACGTCAATTCGCCTATCAGAAGCTTCTAAAGCCATGACATCATTTTCTGGAATTTTCCAAGCTGTTTAAAGGCACAGTCAACTTAGTGTATGTAAACCTCTGACCCACTGGAATTGTGATACAGTGAATGATAAGTGAAATAATCTGTCTGTAAACAATTGTTGGAAAAATTACTTGTTTCATGCACAAAGTAGATGTTCTAACCGACTTGCCAAAACTATAGTTTGATAATAAGAAATTGATGGAGTGGTTGAAAAACTAGTTTTAATGACTCCAACATAAGTGTATGTAAACTTCCGACTTCAACTGTATATAGTAGCTGAACTGGGCGTGGTCTGACACAAGCTGTAATGTTAGACAAATGGGGCTTTAAAAGCTGAGGACCCATATTCCACACAGGTTTGCCTTTCATTTGTCAAATGAATGCTGTGTTCAGCAGGACCTACATGGGCAGAGTCGAACCCCCTGTTCCCACACTCCCTTTATCCCTCTCTTCACCTCTCACTGCTCAGGAAACTAAGGCTCTTTTGTGCATGTGCTGGAAAAGCATGCAACACGTCACCCTCAGTTCAGACTATTAAAGTGTTCCTCAAACAACCTCAAAACCTTCTCTCCTCATTTACTTGACCTTTACTTCCCTTCTTGCCTGAAATTAACAACAGAGAGGTGAGATGGTGTTTGCGCCGTGTCCTAATCGGATTGTGGAAAGGTATTTTTGCCAGCTGTACTCTGACACACTGCACACCACCCACACCGTCCTACTGTAAGCATAGTGTTATGGGTAACCAAAAACCATATAGCTGCAAGTACATCCCTCCTCAGACACTTTACCGCCCTTTCTCATCCTTAACGTACCATGAGCATTTGTTGTGGGAGAGGATCTGAGGAATGGTGAGACCTGATTATAGATTAAGAACCATTTCAGGTACAGCACTGTATGATTAACAAACGACAGCTGACTCACATACCCAGATTAAGCTCTAAAGATGAACAGACAGACCTTCTGTCTTCACAGACAGACCTTCTGTCTTCACAGACAGACCTTCTGTCTTCTGTCTTTTTGTGTCCACCGGTTTTATCTAATACAATACGTGACTTTGAATAATTTACTTCTGAATTCAGTAGAGGAAGTGAAACCGGGATCTAACCTGAAACACTATCTTCTTGCCCATTTCTTTTATGAATATAATTGATTTTTGTCATTGTAATACTTTTTTTTTTTTAATGAACAATTACATGTACTGTATTTCCTATGCAGCGTTCTATATTTAGTTTGCACTTCACATGGAAACAAATGTTGTTTGCATTAGCGTGTTTCCCCCCTGACCACTTAGTTTATGGTTAATCCTCTGGTTAGTTCCTGAGCCTGATGACATGATGGCTGAAACCTCTGTTCTCCCTGGGACCCTAAGGAAAACCTCATCACAGGATCATAACATAGTAATCATCCTTTCTATGTGGTTCAGTGTGGTTTAATGTGAAGCCAAAACAGACCCACCAGATTTCCCTACAATAGCCTGAGGATTTAATTGGAGTTGACCTCTGTCTCATCTGTCAATCAAAGAACCACAACTGGAAAAATAAGTCTAGTGTCAAAGGAATATTTTCCCCAAAAAGGACTCTGATCTGAAAGACTGTTAGTCTCTACCCCTGAAATACAAATGAAGGGGTCAATTTTAAGTTAAAAGTAGTACCTGGAAAAAAATATTATTACAGTATATTACCAAGGAAATAGAAAGAAGTGTGACTATATCATTCTATGTATAAAAAGAGTTATGGAATACAATACATAATGTATTCCACCAGTTAAAGTCTTGAACATGCAGTGAAGACAGGTTTTTAATTATTACGGTCTATTACAGACTACAAAGGGAAACCCAGACGCGAGCTGCCCAGTGATGCGAGACTACCAGACGAGCTAAATGCCTTTTATGCTTGCTTCGAGGCAAGCAATACTGACGCATGCATGAGAGCACCAGCTGATCTGGATGACTGTGTGATAACGCTCTTGGTAGCCGATTTGAGCAAGAACTTTAAACAGGTCAACATTCACAAAGCCGTGGGGCCAGACGGATTACCAGGACGTGTACTCAAAGCATACGCGGACCAACTTGCAAGTGTCTTCACTGACATTTTCAACCTCTCCCTGACCGAGTCTGTAAAACCTACATGTTTCAAGCAGACCACTATAGTCTCTGTGCCCAAGAAAGTGAAGGTAACCTGCCTAAATGATTACAGCCCCGTAGCACTCATGTCAGTAGCCATGAAGAGCTTTGAAAGGCTGGTCATGGTTCACATCAACACCATCATCCCAGATACCCAAGACCTACTCCAATTCCCATACCGCCCCAACAGATCCACAGATGATGCATCTCAATCGCACTCCACACTGCCCTTTCCCACCTGGACAAAAGGAACACCTAAGTGAGAATGCTGTTCATTGACTACAGCTCAGCGTTCAACACCATAGTGTCCACAAATCCCATCACTAAGCTAAGGACCCAGGGACTAAACACCTCACTCTGCAACTAGATCCAGGCCCCAAGGTGGTAAGGGTAGGCAACAACACGTCTGCCATGCTGATCCTCAACACTGGGGCCCCCCAGGGGTGTGTATTTAGTCCCCTCCTGTACTCCCAAACACAAATCCAACACCATCCTTAAGTTTGCTGACGATACAACAGTGGTAGGCCAAATCACCGACAACGATGAGACAGCCTAGAGTGAGGAGGTCAGAGAACTGGCATTGTGGTGCCAGGACAACAACCTCTCCCTCAATGTTAGCAAGACAAACGAGCTGATTGGGGACTACAGGAAAAGGCGCGCCAAACAGGCCCCCATTAACATTGATGGGGCTGTAGTGGAGTGGGTTGAGAGCTTCAAGTTCCTTGGTGTCCACATCAGCAATGAACTATCATGGTCCAAACACACCAAGACAGTCGTGAAGAGGGCACAACAAAACCTTTTCCCCCTGAGGAGACTGAAAAGATTTGGCATGGGTCTCCGATCCTCAAAAAGTTATGCAGCTGCACCATCGAGAGCATCCTGACTGGTTTCATCACTGCCTGGTATGGCAACTGCTCGGCATCTGACCATAAGGCGTTACAGTAGGTAGTGCGTACGGCTCAGTACATCACTGGTGCCAAGCTCCTGCCATCCATGACCTACAGTTGAAGTCGGAAGTTTACATACAAATAGGTTGGCGTCATTAAAATTTGTTTTTCAACCATTCCACAAATTTCTTGTTAACAAACTATAGTTTTGGCAAGTCGGTTAAGACTTAATTTTTCCAACAATTGTCTACAGACAGATTATTTCACTTACAATGAAAATTAAGTCATTGCTTTAGAAGCTTCTGATAGGCTGATTGACATCATTTGAGTCAATTGGAGGTGTTCCTGTGGATGTATTTCAAGGCCCACCTTCAAACTCAGTGCCTCTTTGCTTGACATCAAGGAAAAGTCAAAAGAAATCAGCCAAGATCTCAGAAAAACAATTGTAGACCTCCACAAGTCTGGTTCATCCTTGGGAGCAATTTCCAAACGCCTGAAGGTACCACGTTCATCTGTACAAACAATAGTACGCAAGTATAAACACCATGGGACCACCGAGCCGTCATACCTCTCAGGAAGGAGACGAGTTCTGTCTCCTAGAGATGAACGTACCTTGGTGCGAAAAGTGCAAATCAGTCCCAGAACAACAGCAAAGGACCCTGTGAAGATGCTGGAGGAAACGGGTACAAGAGTGTCTATATCCACAGTAAAACGAGTCCTATATCAACATAACCTGAAAGGCCGCTCAGCAAGGAAGAAGCCACTGCTCCAAAACCGCCATAAAAAGCCAGACTACGGTTTGCAACTGCACATGGGGACAAAGATCATACTTTTTGGATAAATATCCTCTGGTCTGATGAAACAAAAATAGAACTGTTTGGCCATAATGACCATCGTTATGTTTGGAGGAGAAAGGGGGATGCTTGCAAGCCGAAGAACACTATCCCAACCCTGACGCACGGGGGTGGCAGCTTCCTGTTGTGGGGGTGCTTTGCTGCAGGAGGGACTGGTGCACTTCACAAAACAGATGGTATCATGAGGGAGGAAAATTTTGTGGATATATTGAAGCAACATCTCATAACATCAGTCAGGAAGTTAAAGCTTGGTCGCAAATGGGTCTTCCAAATGGGCAATGACCCCAAGCATATTTCCAAAGTTGTGGCAAAATGGCTTAAGGACAACAAAGTCAAGGTATTGGAGTGGCCATCACAAAGACCTGACCTCAATCCTATAGAAAATTTGTAGGCAGAACTGAAAAAGCGTGTGCGAGCAAGGAGGCCTACAAACCTGACTCAGTTACACCAGCTCTGTCAAGAGGAATGGGCCAAAATTCACCCAACTTATTGTGGGAAGCTTGTGGAAGGCTACCCGTAAAGTTTGACCCAAGTTAAACAATTTAAAGGCATTGCTACCAAATACTAATTGAGTGTATGTAAACTTCTGACCCACTGGGAATGTGATGAAAGAAATAAAGGCTGAAATAAATCATTCTCTCTACTATTATTCTGTCATTTCACATTCTTAAAATAAAGTGTTGAACCTAACTGACCTTAGACAGGGATTTTTACCAGGATTAAATGTCAGGAATTGTGAAAAACTGAGTTTAAATGTATTTGGCTAAGGTGTATGTAAACCGTATATAATAGGCGGTGTCAGAGGAAAGCCAATACAATTGTCAGATACTCCAGTCACCCAAGTCATAGACTGTTATCTCTGCTACCGCATGGCAAGCGGTACCAGAGCGCCAAGTCTAGGACCAAAAGGCTCCTTAACAGATTCTACCCCCAAGCCATATGACTGCTAAACAATTACTCAAATGGCCACCGGCCTATTTACATTGACACCTGTACCCCCGCACACTGACTTGGTACCGGTACCCCCTGTATATATCTTCGTCATTGTCATTTTGCTACTATTTATTATTTTTTACTTTAGTTTTTTTGGTAACTATTTTCATAACTCTTCATGAATTGCACTATTGGTTAAGGGCTTGTAAGTAAGCATTTCACGGTAAGGTCTACACTTATTGTATTTGGCGCATGTGACAAATACAGTTTGATTTGATTTGATTTAATGACAAGGTTATGATTTCATGAGATGAAGAATTCTAGTAGGAGAGTGTCCAGAGCCCTGTCTCTTCCCTCAACTGTAATGTTCATTTAATCAGAGGAACCTATGTTTAGTAAACAAAGTGAAATCCTTCTTGACTACAGTTAAAAGACAAATACTTGGTTGGAGCATTGTATACGTTGCATAATTTCAGTAGCAGAGAAATGTTGATGATTGTACTCCAGCTGGCGATAAGGAATTGGACTGATTTGGACCACGCAGCCAGCGTTTCCAGCAAGCCCCAGGCGGGCAATATCTGTACACAGGAGATGATGTTTAAGGACTCAGTTGTTTTGCTTCCAAATATACTGCATATGTTGAGGAGGGCATAACAATAACAACTTGTAGTGTTAGCAAACAACTGGTTAACCCTGCCTCAATAAAAGGGCAATAACCAACTGAGAAAAGGCCATTCCAGTGTTTATTGCATTCTAACTGTATTTTTTGTAACATAAAAGCTTAAGTTCTGGAGGTCTTAGCTGTAACATTTTTGAATGAAAGTCGGTACGCACTAAATGTTCCTATTTTGTTTGTAACTGAGAATCAACATGCTTTTCTTGTGGCGTTTTTTATGATGCACTTCATTCTATTGGCTAGATGTGCCGTGAAAACAATCTCCATTGAGTTTAGTTGGAGGTGACCCGTGTGGTGTCCTGTGTAGAGGAGGTACCATTGGAACATGCTGAGAGGAAATCCCTGCGTGAGTGAAATTAGCTCACGTTATGTCCAGGTTTTCCGACTCTAATGGATACAACAGGCAGGCTGTTCTTCACACACCAAGTGTAGGAATGACTTGGCTTCTTGATTTTGTCACGAGATAGCCCTACCTCATATTGGGCTCATCCAATAATACGTAAAGGAACAAAAATGAAGAAACAACCACCATCAATGTCTAAGAGGAAAAATGTAATAAATTGAGAGCATCGAGAGAATTCAATTCATCAGTATTTGAGCACATAATATCCCTATCTACATGTTTAATGGCGTATTGTCAAGTCATTACATGCAACTAGTCTAATCATTGTATTATAATTGATTTAACTGTAATCTGTCTAATCGTAACAGTTCATTGTTTAATTTTACGATATCCTCATCAGACTTTCTCATAAACTGTTTCCTCTCCATGGTCTTAGATGTAAAGTCCATGATGGCCATAATCCATGCAGGATACAGATGGACATGTGTGTGTGAAGGTCTAGAGGCTTTTGTTGCTTTATTGCAAAATCAAACTAGTATCAAGAGTTTTTCCTGATGACTGACCACATGTACAGGCCAGAAAAACTCTGGATCTGTAGTCTTAATTAATCCAAGTAGAGCTCAGAGTTTTTCCTGATCAGGTCACATGATCTGGAAAATCTACTAGCACTAGGCCTTCACATTTCTCCTAAAACTTTCTTTGAAGAAACAGCCAATTCATATTTAGGAGCTCACTGGGGTGTTATTCTCACATGTGGTAATGAGTGTGCGATCAACCAATGTCAGAGATATTAATTGAAAAATAATGAACCATGGTGAGGCTAACAAAAATCAAGAGAGTATCCCTATAAAAGTATTCCATGTGTGGAAACTGAATCTAAAAAATATAATATAATCTGGTGGAATTGGGATAAATCGTCTGTGTGTGTGCTGTTACACTTTCCACTCTGATGGATAATGCTCTAGAGATCAGTGCTGTACTGTTATTCTTTGAGGGTTCAGGGACACCTTGCAAGAGCTGAAGGCTCTTTCAGAATATACAGATATTTGGGTCACTCAGTTCATTTGATAAAAATATCCTCTTCAGACAAATGATGGAATCTTTTGAAAACCATTGCTATTGCATTATAGAATTTACAGATGCAGGATATGAATTTGATCACCCTTTCAATGTAAGCTTTCCTGCAATGTAAAACTTGTAGTTTATTTGAGGTTTAAAAAGGCTTCTAAAGTGTGCAATTTCCAATTTGAAATTTCAGACTTGAGTTTCACCTTTCGAAAAATGTATCAACCCCAACATAAAATGTCCATCTATACATTATACATTAAATTTTGATTATACAGTATAATCAACATAATAATTAATATTTCCTGTTGGTGCAGGATTCTTTTCCTGCTGTACCAAACCAGCTCAATTTAAGATCTTACAGTAGGCTTACATCTGTATGTAGTTTCATCATTTTTTAGGAAGCTTAGAGGAGCAGTAGTCTATCTAACGTATCCTACATTGCTAAAGCATTCAATACAAAAGTGAAAAAAGCATACAATGCTGACACAGGCAATGTGAGTGTTCCATTGGCACAGCACTTGGTTATTTAGTAAATCCAGAAGAAGGTCATTCTCCAACTCTAGCTTGCATCACTGTCTCCATGGCTGAGACTAGTGATGAGAAGAGGAGTCTCAGAGTCTTGGCTGGCTGGGAGTGCTGCTTCCTCTCTGTAGTCATCTGGCCAGTGACTGACAAGACTAAACATTGAGCCAGCCCTTTCATTATCTCAGACAGAAGTCTCCGGAACCATTAGCAGAATTTCCCCCCAGTTCACAACCTTCACACATACAGGCGGGATTGTCTACTAGTAGTTAGTATTCATTTCTTCCACCGGCAGACTGTCATGCTCTGGGTAGCCATTGTAGGTCCTCTTTAGGGTTGTTCCTAGTACATGCCTTTAGATGCACAGTTCACTGTCATTGATTGTCAGAGAGGTGGACTGGGTTGTGGCAATGTGCCAGCCAGAGATGTGTAATGAATGAAATATGGCTTGTCCGTATCCAATGGTAATCTTTTACAGTAATGACATTTCCAGCTATATGTTTGTTCTCACGCCAATAATCAATTCCATGAGAGACATGTACAGTAGGTTGCACAGCACAGTACAGGATGTACAGTAAGTATATCTTATCATGCTTTTCAAGATTCAAGTTTAAAATGTGTGATTATTGTTAGGTGTACCTGAGGACATTAAAGCAATATCCTTACTCAAATATTTATTTCCTCTGGAACCCCTGTCTAAGATATAAATTAAAGTTTTAAACATTGGGAATAATGTAATTACAGGTGTTATGTTGCCAGTAATTTATGCTCCTATTTTAATTAAACCAAACCACCCCAGAGTATTATACAGCATTTACGATTCAGACTTGAAATAGCAAAGCTGTATAGCGTGATGGGACTATTGCAACTGACCTGTCTGAAGTCTGGATCTCAGTTTCATCAAATCAGTGTTGAACAAATATAAAAAGTAATTGTTGTGCTGGATCCAAGCAATATTCATTGATAAACAGCATCTTTCGAAGAACAGGCTTGGAGAGGCCAGACATGATGAATTATTCATGTGTTGATACATGTTAGACTTATTTTCTTAACTGGGCACATTAAAACATTATACTGGATATGTGTAGGGTCAAATCTGGTCTGCTGATATTCATTTTTAACCTTTCAACAAAGGGCACTGACATTGGATCCTTCTCATGAATAGGGGATAAAGAATATCCTTGTAATCTATTACTGAACATCTCAAAACACATGCCAAAACATACTGATAATAGTCGCTATGCTACTACAGAACGGAACAGGATTAGATTTTCCTGATTTCACAAGCGTAACCATAGATAAATACAGACCTGCTGAGTCAATATATTCTGTATAGCTGGTGGTTTCAGGTGGTATTAAAATAATAGCCTGTTAGAATTGGCATGGAGCATGGTGAATTAAGAACAGAGCGTGACAGAGTGAAGGAAGAAATACAAGCACTGCACGGTTCCCGGATGGAAGCCATGCATTGTGTTAGAGAAATAGTCAAGCCTCTATTAAACGATAGTGGCAAAGCCAACAAAAATACATCCGTCTTCCTTGGTTTTATAGTGCGACCGCTGTTGTGGCAACTGTAGGAGTGAGTATGCAAGCGCAATTAGGTCCTCCATTCATTAAAACCTTTACTTAATACCCATCCCGGATCCGGGATCCTCCTCATCAAAAAAGCTGACTAGCATAGCCTAGCCTAACGGGACAGGGATATCATATAATATAATTTTCATGAAATCACAAGTCCAATAGAGCAAATGAAAGATAAACATCTTGTGAATCCAGCCATCATTTCCGATTTTTTAAAAGTTTTACAGCGAAAACACAATATATATTTCTATTAGATAACCACAATAGCCAAACACACAACCGCATATTTTCACCATGTTTCCACCGCATAGGTAGCTTTCACAAAACCGACCAAATAGAGATAAAATTAGTCACTAACCAAGAAACAACTTCATCAGATGACAGTCTTATAACATGTTATACAATACATTTATGTTTTGTTCGAAAATGTGCATATTTGAGGTATAAATCATAGTTTTACATTGCAGCCACAATCACAAATAGCACCAAAGCAGCCAGAATAATTACAGAGAGCAACGTGAAATATATAAATACTCATCATAAAACATTTATGAAAAATACATGGTGTACAGCAAATGAAAGATAAACATCTTGTGAATCCAGCCAATATTTCCGATTTTTTAAGTGTTTTACAGCGAAAACACAATATATATTTATATTAGCTCACTACAGTAGCCAAACACACAACGCAATTTACTCCCCGCAAAAAAATTGCTTGCACAAAACCGACAAGATAGAGATAAAATGAATCACTAACCTTGAACAAATTCATCAGATGACAGTCTTATAAAATCATGTTATACAATACAATTATGTTTTGTTCGAAAATGTGCATATTTAGAGCTACAAATCCTGATTATACATTGTGAATACGTAGCATCGATTCACCAGAATCTCCGGAGATATTTTGGACACTCACCTAATCTGACCAAAGAACTCATCATAAACTTTACATAAAAATACTTGTTGTATGTCAAATGAAAGATAAACTGGTTCTTAATGCAATCGCTGTGTTAGATTTTTAAAAATAACTTTACATAACATACAGCTTGCGTTATTGCGAGACAGCGCTCACCAAAACGGCGGAGAATAGGACTCAACATTTTACACAGAAATGCGAAATAACATCATAAATGTTTTCTTACTTTTGCTGAGCTTCCATCAGAATGTTGTACAAGGAGTCGTTGGTCCAGAATAAATCGTTGTTTGGTTTTAGAATGTCCATTTCTTCTGTCGAATTCGCGCCACACTGCTAGCCAAGGTTGCTAACATTCCCATTCTCTCTTGACGCAAAGAACGGAAAACACCAAAATTCCCAATAAACGTTGAATAAACTGATAAAACTCGGTTGAAAAAAGCTACTTTATGATGTTGTTATCATATGTATCAAATAAAATCAGAGCCGGAGATATTCACCGTGTATACCAAAAGCTTTTCAGAACACAATGTCGAGCTCCGCCACGCGCCTGAGAAGACAAAGAAAATTCCGGACCTGTCACTCCAAAAGCTCTTGTTCGGCCTCAGATCAAGCTAGACACCCCATTCCACCTTCCACTGCCTGTTGACATCTAGTGGAAGGCGTATGAAGTGCATGCATATCGATAAATAAAAGCCAATTGAATAGGCAGGCCCTGAAACAGAGCCTCGTTTTCAGATTTTTCACTTCCTGTATGGAAGTTTGCTGCAAAATGAGTTCTGTTTTACTCACAGATATAATTCAAACAGTTTTAGAAACTTGAGTGTTTTCTATCCAATAATAATAATAATATGCATATTGTATGATCTAGAAAAGAGTACGAGGCCGTTTCATTTGGGCACGATTTTTTCCAAAGTGAAAACAGCGCCCCCCTATTGACAAGAAGTTTTAAATAGTTATTTGTCACCATGGATTAAAATTAGGTTTATATTATGCCATTTTATCTGTACTCCAGATTTATTGTAGCCTACTGTATAGTCAAGAAAATACAGTTTTGGTCTGCTCAATTTGAATACAAATTAATACCCAACTGAGTGTGTCCAAACTGGTCTAAACTGGTCCAAACCACTGTAACATGACTGACAAGATAATGAAACTGCACAAATTGCCCACCGGCCTGCAAAACAGCCAGTACAATGTAATGTGTACAAGGTCTTCTGAGATTGTGGGTTCAAGTCCTGTAAGGATCACATGCTAAACATGAATGCACTCACTGAGCTGTAAGTTGCTTACAGTGTATGCTGTTTGACAGTCTTATATTTAAAAAGGGACCTGAATGACATACATGGAATTGATACATGAGCATGTACAGGTTTGTGTCAGCTCCACATCTGTGACATTCTGCAGATATACAGCATAGTGTGCACAAGATATTTTGTGTACCTAGTAGTGGCCCATATGGAGTCTATTCATACACTGTCTTTCAGCATTAGACTTACTGTATGTAATAAACACACAGGTTATAGAAAGTTGACTGATGAAAATGGTAATTGTGTCGGGTTCCCAGACAACTTGTTTTCTCCGAACCTTTGCTGCCCTGAGATTCTCCTCTGCTCCTCCAGCTTTGTATTATCTCCCTTGTACACATTCCTCAATGGGACTGATACTTTAGAGGAGTGGATGCAAGCAAGCAGCTCAACAAAACGATTAGCATAATTCCGTCATTAATTGGGAATTCCTTTCACTTTGAGTTTCACCTTTCACTTTCACTTTGAATTCCTTTCACTTCACTCAGAGCTGGCCAAAGACATGCAACCAGTCGCATTAAGGGACTCCTACAGGCCTGCTGCTCTGAATGAGGAGATTGCTGACGCCTGTGTGAATGACTGGCTCTTTTTTTTACCAGAGTGGGGCCATTTAGGTGAAGATTCCCAAGACTCAGAGCTGCATAATACTGGTCTGGTGTTTTAACCACTTTGACACTTGGGTCGATTGTATCTTCATGAGTAGCAACCAAACTTCAGTTCAAGAGCTGTCCACAACAACTGTAGTGTGTCCCCATATCGAAAGTTTTCTGACAAATTAACACGTGTATCAGATTTACACTTGTACCCAAAATATAATTTTCGTAAAAGTACAGAAAAAGAGAAACTGAGTGCTGGTGCTCTCTTGTTTTGGACACTGTGTATGTGCATTTTATTCCCATAAAGTGGAATCCTGGTAAGATCATAGAGCATTCCAATTAATGGAGAATTCTGAAAATAAAATGACAGCGAGTGTGTCAAGTGAGATGAATGACTGTGTAATCAGCAGAGTAGGGCTGGTCCTGATTTAGCCCAGGAATGAGGGAGACCAGAGCGTCTCTGAGGATTTATATTTTGGACCGAAGAGTCCTATTGAGGATGAATGAGTCATCAAGGCCTGGGATGACTGCTTCCACAAAAACATAGAGTATCCTCATTTAATGAATGCCTGCTTAAGAAACTCAATTTTTTTATTTAATTAAACGTAACATTTTTTTGCTAAATAGTACTGTGCTCTCGATTCTTGTGGTCTTTTCATTTAATCTTTCAAGGTTTTGGTGAAGAGAATGATGCTCTTCTCTCTTGACATTTATTTGTGAAATTCTTTCTTATCTTCATCAGTAGAGGCACGTCTATATAGTTTAGAGAGAATATCTGTGAGCAGCGTAATAATGGTTATGTGTATTGAGATAACGGTTATTGTATTGAGCTGAAGGCAACAGCATTGTCAAATATATGAGTCATTCTCACCATGACAAGTTCACGTTTCTACTGTTGTGACATGGGGCAGTAGAAAAGCACTGAGACGAGGGGAAATCAACGAGTGAGTGGCTAATTATCATCATCGTCTGGCTAGTCAACAGTCCAAAGCTAAAATGGATGATCACTCCCAGATGAAAACATGCCACCAGTATTCATTTGGCTGCATGTTAAATAGTAGTCTTTAATGAAGTTGTAACTAGTCATTTGTTTTTTCAGAGCTTGGCTTAAATTATGATTTTTTGGAAATATGATATTGTAACATACGGTATAATTTTGTCGATGGAGCAACTCCTCCTCAAAGTGCATTCACCCAAATCAAGAAGGATACAATGCAAGACATTCAGCTCAGGAGCAGAATTGTATAAGTGCTGGAAGTGAAAAAGGTACAGTGATTCAAGGCAAATAAATAGCATTCTCAAGTGAATTTATTTGTAAAAAATGATTTCACCTTTATTTAACCAGGTAGGCCAGTTGAGAACAAGATCTCATTTACAACTGCGACCTGGCCAAGATAAAGCAAAGCAGTGCGACAAAAACAACAACACAGAGTCACACATAAACAAACGTACAGTGAAATTGATGGCCTGGGTTGAAAACATTTGAGAATACTTTCAATAACCACTGGGTTTAACTAAGTGTTGCTTTTACATTCAGCTAGTGTTATTTGAGAGAAGGATGACAGCAAATAAAGTATGTATAACAGTAACAGCACATGTGCTCCAAGTTTGAGTGGAAAACATTGGAATCAACCACAAACCAAACTATTAGAAGCCAAAGAAAATATTATCTTGTATTCCAACACTCATTTGTTAAATGACCCCGATTCAGAATGATTGAGGTTTATCTATTTACTTCTGGCATTCTGATTTATTATGTGGATTAAAGTTCCTGTCCAGATTCTGCTATGCAATTGAGATTTTTTCAAAGAAAAATGTGACAACCATATTTTTTATTTTTTATTAACATTTCATGATTTATTATGAGAAAGCTAAAATGTTGAGCCTCTTGTATTATATGGGATAGATATCAGTTACAGAAATATCCAAAATATTTAACGGAACCACATTCATTGACCAAAAATGACCCACTGACAAAAATGTTACAATGCACTATAGGCCTACTGATAGTGCTGAAAGCTTAGAGTGTTCATAAGGTGGGGAACGACATGCCCTCATAAATGGATTGCAAGTATTGAATAACACAACTTTACTTGGTGGCACTCAATAGGTCAAATGTGAAAGCAGTTTAGCAGAGAAAAGCATCATTTAAAGTATTTCTATGTGAAATACGACATGCCATCTTTATAAAGCTTATATTTAAAGAGTTTGGGGCCGAGAGATACATTTGATTCTCTTGCTAAAACATTTCACCCTGACTGCACAGCAACATTGACTTCTGAACAATCTCACACAACAGAACCAGAAAAGTATTTGCTTTAAGTGCACAACACTATTTATAATGAACTAAGTCACCAGGGAATATTATTTTAAAAGTTACAGAAAACCAAACACTAAAAGCTCTTGGTTGTGCTTATGTTGGACTGCAGACTCTCTGATGAATGACATGTGAATTATGATATGTAAACCATCCAGGTGTAGACTAACAAACGTGTCTTTAAATTCTCCTGCACTAAAATGATATGTTTTCGACCTTTGCTGAACTTTGAGATCTTATTGAGCAATCATTCATTTTTTGTCATCATTGTGAGTGACATCTTTGTTTTGATCCAAGTAGTCAGGTACAATATAGTGCTCTCAGAGGAAGAACATTGTTCATTGACTGTATTAACTTCCAAAACATCAGTTCCTAAGATGGAGTTATATTATTATAGTTGGATGGTCTTCCTGGTCTTTCTCTCATTTCGCTTGTTATCGCTAAATAAATTGTTGGACGTTGTGACAGTGTGGCTTGTTGTTTTTCTTTTGCTTGTTAAACTATCTGCCAAGTCCTTTTTTCTAAAAATGAAAGTGATGATATGTCAGGGCCACTTGGGAAACGTTACTTTGTGCAGCGTCAATTACCTCACCACAGCAAACTGGGATCGCAGGGCCAATGGCCACATCTATAAACGTTTATATTGGAGAGAATGTGGCCAACTACTTTGGTCGTTTCGAGGATTCATTTTTTTATTTTACAGTAATTTTATAGTGATTTGTCATTTAACAGGGAGGAGGGTAATAATTTAAAAAACAATAAAATAAACTACATTCAAAACTTCAGTAATAAGTAGGGTCAAGTACAAGTGTGACCTGAGCAGTACAACGTGTGTGACACTAGTTATGGCACAGTTATAACCTACTTTAACTCTTGTTGGCCTACAGTAAATGATTAGAAGTTAAATAACGGCCATCAGACTAGAACATTTACATTTACATTTAAGTCATTTAGCAGACGCTCTTATCCAGAGCGACTTACAAATTGGTGCATTCACCTAATGACATCCAGTCTAGTTCAGATGTACCCAACTTAATGTTAATGTCACTTTTTGACCATGGCTAAGGTCCAAGCTATTTACTGCAATGAATAAGTGGCGGACACATCTAAATGTTTGGATTGGCTGTGATTATGTGGGAGCCTGGGGACTGGGGTCTCCATTGTGGACTCTCCAGATGAGTCTGACTACAGCCAGTCATTATCTGCAGTCACAGTCCTCTCTCCAGTCCATTCCATTCTAGCCAGCTCATATCCTCATCAGCTGCTACTTTTATAGAGGACAAGAGTTCAATATGGGATTATAAATCTTATCAATAGGGCAAAGAGCTTTTCCTGCATGAGCTTGTGACGTTTCCAGGAAAAACTAGGGCTCGGGAGTTTTTGCTTGTCAGGTTGATCCAAGCCCTAATCATGAACACTACTTGTTCAACAATGGGCTTTTAGTTCTGCAGAGTTCTACCCTTGTGTGTATTAAAGGGATGGTATACATTACCCATCCCAAATACAATTACATGTTGGTGTTTGTGTGGTCTTGATATGAGTCTGACTTGCTCTAATGTCTCAGATTCGTTCAACATATATGATAAAAAATAACACATGCCTCAGAATGTATTCTTTCTTCAGGTGTACACTTCCAAACCAAAGTCTTGGCAAGTGTTGAAGTCATGGAATAAAAAGATCTATCACATCCACTCAGATGGCCAATGCGGTCTCACAGCAATACCATGGCCTGATGGATGTCTGTTCCTATGCCATGAGACTCCTTCCAGCTATTTCTTGTTTATAAGAACTGGAGCTTCCATACCACTCAGGGCCTTTAAAGTGATAAGCTGCATTTATTTCCTGATTTCTGGGCTTGTTCAGGACATCTGTTAAACCTGATGGTTAAACCAGAACCTTTGTCTGTGTCTCCACTTCCCCCCCCCGCCTCCAGATTTTTTATCGAAAAAATGATGACTCGTGAAAGGAGTTATCTGGGGGGAGAAGATGGGAGATGATGATAAAAACACAGATGCATCGTGTTCTCACTTGTTTTGAAATAATGTCAGTCAGTCCGATGAGGAACTAAAAGACACCGCATTGCGTTTGATTAATGTATTATATAGCAAGTGTCACGTTCTGACCATAGTTCTTGTGTGTTTTACTTGTTTTAGTGTTGGTCAGGACGTGAGCTGGGTGGGCATTCTATGTTGTGTGTCTAGTTTGTCTGTTTCTATGTTTGGCCTAATATGGTTCTCAATCAGAGGCAGGTGTTTTGTGTTGTCTCTGATTGGGAATCATATTTAGGTGGCCTGTTTTGTGTTGGGATTTTGTGGGTGGTTGTTTCCTGTCTTGGTGTTCGTTTCACCAGAGAGGACTGTTTCGGTTTGCCACGTTTGTTATTTTAGGCTCTGTTGCCTGACTTTTAATATATGATTAGGCATTTGTCGAGGTAGGTAATGTCTGAACTAGATTTTTTAATTTGCTCATATCTGTTTACTCTTATTTTTGTTTAATTTGCTCTTATTTCTGTTTGCTGCGTTAGTGTTTGTGCTTGTATGGATTCAAAGGAAAGGCTTTTCAGAGGCCCTCTTCATATTTATAACATGGAACACATATAAACGCAACCTATGTACCTATTACATGAGGAGGAGAGGAGCAATCACATATTAACAGGGCTCTAGCCTTTTGGGGGAGCGAGATTTGGTTGGGGGGGCCCCCACCTTGTGGAAAAACATTTTAGAGGCTCCCCTCTTGACGGTGGAGAGAAACATTTAAGTTTAAGTTCATTTCCTACAATTCTACACATTTTCCATGGGGTGTAGAGAAAATTTTGCAGTTTTAAAGGCCCAGTGCAGTCGACGTGATTTTCCTGTGTTTTATATAGGTGCAGAGCGTTCGATTTGCCTGCTGGGAGGCAAAACCATTGACAACTGCATGCAGTTTTCAAGGGATTGTTAAATAAATGTTTTAACTATTTGGTTTTAATATCATCACCTCTTGAAGAGCATAGTCAGAACTACAAAATGTCAGATTATTCCACATTTAGCTCTCTCATAAGAGTTATACAGCTAGTAACTGCATGATTTTCATGATCACTAAACATCATCTACTTTGCTTACTTTTCTTACTCTCAATAGTAAGTTAATACACCGACTGAATTCCTGAGAGACCGCTTATGTCGCTCATGCCTAGAACCATCCCTGCACATAAACCCAACAGAGTGTACCCATCATATGAGGAGGAGAAGAGCAGTCTTTAAACCACCCAGGCATATTGACCTCCCTGATCTGGGCTCAGATCACTCCTCCATCTGGGTCAATGTTTAAAGTGCCTCTGCAACCCATAAACAAAACCCACGCTTGTGTTTCATTCTTATAAACATGCATTTCAGAATTCAACCCATGACCAAAATAATCTATGTAATTGACTGTAAGTATGATGTATATTTCGGTGTGATTAGATGAAATGATTACATTTTGAAAATCTATTATCACGTGCGCACACACACAAACACACACACAAAATCAATCTGCCCAGGCTTAGAGTCTGACATGAAACAAACCCGTGCTTGATCAGCCATCCAAAACAAAGCCTTCAGATGTTCCCGAGAAAAGTTTCCAAAACGTCCTTGTTAGATCATCTCATTTTGATTGGTTTATTTGTCGTCCAGACCTCAGCCACATCTGGTGGTGAGGCTGTGGTTGGTTGGTTGGGGCAGATGGATGCGATTCACATGCTCAGTGTATGTCCTTCGCCTCTCCTCTCTTCTCCCTGCCCCTCCTCTCCTCTAATCTCCTCCAGGACCCATATTTCACATATGCCAAGCAAGAAGGCAGCTATATATCTGATTGTTAATGTTTACCCTGGTAATTTACAGTATCATTTATTCAGGATCATTT
Source organism: Salvelinus fontinalis (assembly GCF_029448725.1). Taxonomy (NCBI): domain Eukaryota; kingdom Metazoa; phylum Chordata; class Actinopteri; order Salmoniformes; family Salmonidae; genus Salvelinus; species Salvelinus fontinalis. The sequence goes on along the minus strand of NC_074673.1, from coordinate 28,864,016 downwards.
ACAGGAAGTTTTTATTCAGGATAATTTACAGTATCATTTATTCAGGATAATTTACAGTATCATTTATTCAGGATACTGTTTAGTATAAAGAAAGGCATTGGAATTGGATAGGGATCAGTACATACATGTACAAGGGCCAAATTAGCATTGGTCACTGTTCATTTCAATGTTTTGTCTCCACATATTCCAATGATTTTGAAAGTCAACACATATCCAAACCAGATTTAGGGATCCTACCTTAGCTCTTTCTATCTGCTATTCACATGGCTCCTTTCTTGTCAGTCATGAATAACATAGGTGCCTCCACATGTGTTCTCCAGCTCGTGGGCCTAATAGGAAGTATATCCGCTATGGTACACAGATGTTCATTCTAAGGGTAATTTGCTGTTGATGTTGTATTAGCTAACTCAAGTGTTTTAGCTAACTGACCCAATAATGATTTACGATCTTTGGGGACATGCAGGAAGTGCAGGGCGTACATAATTTGGAGGAGCATATTTCCCGCTCTTTCCTCACTGATACTCACTGGACATTCTTTCTTAGGTCAGAGGTCAAGCAACTGGTATAGCACTTAAATCCTCACAAATTACTAATCCTCTGCTACAAGTTTGATCTACAATACCGGTGTGGACAAACACCCTGTGAGTCAATTGAAATATGGGAATTATGGTGGAATGGCTAAAACTGTAGGGGATGTTCATGTTTAGAGTATGTGAGCATGTGGGGCATGACTGTGACTGGTGAATCGGTCTCTCACATGCATTGTTTAGGTAGAACCTGAGTAATTGGCTGTGGTTACACACATGTGCACAGACAAAGGGGGAGAATGAAAGCCTTTGATCCAAACAGACCAGGCCAGTCTTGCTTCTGCTGCACCTCCATACTTTTCTCTGTGTTTCTTTCACCCAGGTGTGGATGTAAAGGTCAAAGGCATGGTCTGTGTAAATGGCACGTTCTACCTGGGTTCATTAAAAACACTCTTTAATACAGTGCAATAACTAAGAACATGCTTTTTCACCTCCATAAATATCTAAATGTATCACCTTGTAAAATTCTCAGCAAATGTTTACAATGCCATTAGCTAAATTGCATTTTGAAGTACCTATGGTTGTTGTTATTTGAAGGTTACCAAGAATGGTCAAACGAAAGACGACTACGTATCCTTGACTTTCTCAATTCGCTGTCTAAGTTAAATAATACAGTCAACAAAGGACAAGTCATACTAAAAAATATGAAACAGAGCCACATGCCCAGCACACCATCCCTGTGGCTGATATACTGACATACTATCCAGAAATCCTGTGGTAGATGAAGTACTGTATGTTGACAGAAAACATGAAAAGAACCACCTCAGGAGCAGGCAGCCAATATTAAAACAGTGTGCCTCCTTTGTGATGTCCGGCAATTGCAGTGGGCAGAGTCAAATGGATCCTGCTGAGATGGTTAAACAAGAGTTATGTTTATCACCAACAGATCTCACGGCTCGGGATGAATTTATTTGTGTTCTGATTCAATTTTCAACTTAAAAGAAGACTGTTTTTGTATGTATTATCTAGAAGCAGCTGCTTGATGAGAATAGAATTGCTAGCCTATATCTGAAGGCGAAATGCAGCTGTTTCAGAAGGAGATGAAATGTAACGGTAACGGAATGATCGCTGTTATACCTTCTCAGAAGAGGATCTTAAATGAACTGTTTTAGGTTTAAAAATGTACAATTCATGTAAAGAATCTTCAGAAGAGAGAGGCTCTCCTAACATTATTATACTGTATTTCAGTCACAACTTACTATGACTCCTTATTTTATCACTGATCAATTCAAAGATAACATTGCTATCGTCACGTGATCTTTAGTCTTTCCCAGTCAAGATGGGTTTGGCCTCTTGTGTGCTCTGTTCCCCCTATGGAACATGCACCTTTTCTGTTTATTTTGCATATCTACAGGAAATCCCCTTCCATGTCTAACCGGTAATGATTTGGTGCACTACTCCCATGGGATCCCTGACACTGAACGCCTCAATCCCTTTATTTGAGATTTAATCACCTGACCGTTCACTTCATTTCCCTAACCTTGCCAATTACCTGTTGTTTCACATTAAGTTAAGGGTGTCCACATAATCTGTACTGTTTACAATTTTATAATGATTCCAGAGTAGACATTTTATCATACGTTGTGTTTTAACAAATATTTTCATTAGGCATTAATAAGGGAAACATTTTCTTTAAAGTAACTTTGCTGTGATTTGTACTCGGTTGTCTCATTACCTATTTGAGTCCTAACCAAATATTTGCACCAGTTTAATCTCAGGCGTCTCTAGTGTCATTTCATTGCAGAACTCTGGCTCTACCGCCTTCCCCTACATGTCAATCATCATTATGTTCCTGAAAGGCATTTATAAGTAGTCCCACAGTATCACTCTGTTTAAGGTAGGTTGCCCTGGATATTAAAGGGCAACCACAATACTGAATGAAATATTTTGTTCAAGCTTATCCAAAGGTTAATGTGACCAATAGGACTGCATGGAATGCTTACATTTTTTGATCTGGAGAAATAATTTACATCTGCTGTAATACATTCAGCACCTCAAGTATGAAAATAGCACCAGTGTAGCCTATTCCAGAGGCAGGGGAGAAGTGGAGGGACACTGTGCATTTAAATTTCAATCTCAATACTATTGGTAAAATGTCAAGCCTCGGGAAGTCGGAGTAAGCATTTAGACAGAAGACCTGGAGCATCAGGTAAGCACATTTCTTAGAGTTACTGCCAACCACATATCCACCCCAATTTGTCATATTTTTGTTATAGGTGCTTGATGTGTGGGATGTGCCCAGAAGTCTGTGGGGTGTGGAAAGAGTCAAAGGTTACCCTTACCCATGGATAAAACAATCCGCCCTCACTGGTCCAAATAGTCGTCCAATAAGCTGTGTTAAGTAAATTATTAGAAAAAATGGCATCTGTACAAATCCAATATTATTTAGTATGTAATGGTCTGATAACGGGTTTCCAGCATGCATACAGAGAAGGGCATTCCACGAGTAATGCAAATGACAGATGATTAGCTAAAGAGTATGAATGACAGGAAGTTAGTGGGTGCAGTGTTGTTAGACTTTAGCGCTGGTGTTGATGTAGTTTATTATGAACTGTTGCTAGGTAAACTCAAATGTTATGGTTTTATGTCTGCCTCTCTATCCTGGATGGAAAGCTATCTTTCCAGTAGAAGGCAAAAAGTTTTCTATAATGGTAGTATTTCGTACAGTAATGATCTACGCTGTGGTGTTCCTCAAGGCAGCTGCCTACGTCCACCTCTCTACTCTATCTTTACTAATGCTTTACCCTCAGTAATGAACAAAGCAAGAGTGGTTATGCATGCTGATGACTCTGCAATGTATAGCGCTGCATCAGCATGTAATGATCTAACAGGTGTACTGAGCAGATAACTATGAATGGTGTCAGTGGGTTAATATAAACACATTTGTGTTGAATATTTCTAAAACAAAATGGTCCAAGATACTGAATATGCTTGCTGGAGACCCCCAATTAAATTTGTTGATGAATGGGATGCCTGTAGAACAAGTTTCAAATACCAAACTACTTGGCATCACGTTGGACGCAGCTCTATCCTGGTCTGAACATATTGATAATAAAATGGGCAAGGGCATTTCTGTAACAGGAAAATATCCTGAATATGTAACATCCAGCACTCTGAATCAGGTGATTCAATCTCGGGTTCTTTCACAGCTAGGGTATTGTCCAGTCATATGGTCCTCTGCAGCAAAAAAATACCAACTCACTCAAAGCAGAGCTGTCAGATTAGCTCTTCATTGCTTTATCTGAATGAATGTCAACCAAATGCCTGAGAATCTCTCATGAAATCCCTTTAAACACAAATTGCTATCCAGTCTTTACATTTTCCTAGCGGTTAAAGCATTGGGCCAGTCACCGAAAGGTTGCTGGTTTGAATACCTGAGCCGTCAAGGGGAAAAATCTGTCTGTGTCTTTGAGCAAGGCACTTAACCCTAATTTGCTCCAGGGGCGCTGTACTACTATGGCTGTAGTTGCGATTCCCTACAAAAAGCCACTAGCACAGGAGAGAGCCGTCCATTTCTTGTCCACAAGAATCAGCTTTCCAAACGTTACTCTTTTCAAATGAAGTTTCCATTTATTGCCCATATAAAATATAAATACACATAGTCCTATACAAAAGGTGTAGAGAGATGCATTCTATAAACTGTATCTGTGATACACTGAAAACTGTATACCCTCTCCTCTCACCTGTGCTAACCTTTCCTGGTCACCTACGTACCTATATAGAATACATGTGACCATTGACCCATGACCCCAAAATATAGAGCCTTCTAGTGTACAGAACAAATTAAAATAACCCTTGACAGACAAGAAATACACAACATAGAAACAAGCCAAAACGACTCCTAAAATAGCTGACCCTGTAAAACAACACATTTCAAAGCACCTATCCAGTGTTTTTTTTATTTCATATATTTTTTATATATTTTTCAAGAAACCATAGTATTTCTCAGACCAATAAAATAACATCTAATGCAGTCATATTATGACATTATGGCGTCAGCTAATGGGGATCCTAATAAAATGTCATTGAATTAAACAATTCAGATACTAACTGGATCATTAAGGCACTATACTTACGATGCAATTCAAACCTCAATGAACTCCATGTGTCCAGTTATTAAAAGGATAAAAAGTCTGGAACGAGTGCAGAGAAGGGGTCCTTTAACTAATTAAGAGTGTCCCCCTTATGACACAGTAACAGAGGAATGATTCACATAATGCAAAAAGCATTAAAAAGGCCATTAAGCATTCGCAACAAGAAGCTGGTGATGTACACTTTTAGAAAAAAAGGTTCCAAAAGGGTTCTTCGTGTGTCCCCATAGGAGAACCCTTTTTGGTTCCAGGTAGAACCCTTTTGGGATCCATGAAGAACCCTCTCTGGAAAGGGTTTTACATAGATCCAAAAAGGGTTCTTCAATGGGTACTCCTATGTGGACAGCCAAAGAACCCTTTAAGTTTCTAGATCGCACCTTTTTTTCTAAGTGTATATAGAACACATTAAGGGAGGGCCTCCTGAGTGGCGCAGTGGTCTAAGGCTGTGTCACTAGAGATTATGGGTTCAAGTTCAGGTTCTGTTGCAGCCGGCCGCAAAAGGGAGACCTGTGGGGTGGTGCACAATTGGCACAGCATCGTCCGGGTTAGGTGGGGTTTGGCCCGCAGGGATGTCCTTGTCCCATCGCGCACTAGCGACTCGGTAAAAATGTTTATTACAGCAACATTGGCAGGCAAATGACAGGTCAATGGCAGGCATGGGTCGATAATCCTGAGTTGTGTGGCAAAGGTACAGGACGGCAGGCAGGCTCAGGGTCAGGGCGGGCAGAACACAGGAACAATCAAGAGACAGGAACAGAGGAGAAAATGCTGGTAGGCTTGACGAAACAAAACGAACTGGGAACAGACAAACAGAGAACACAGGTATAAATACACAGGGGATAATGGGGCATAGATGGGCGACACCTGGAGGGGGGTCACAAAGACAGGTGAAACAGATCAGGGTGTGAAAGTGTGGCAGGCATCTGGGTTTAGTGGGCAATGTGTCAAGAAGCAGTGCAGCTTGGTTGGGTTGTGTTTCGGAGGACGCACGCCTCTCAACCTTCGCCTCTCCCGAGTCCATACGGGAGTTGCAGCGATGAGACAAGATGCAGCGATGAGACAATTGGATACCATGAAATTGGGGAGAAAAAGGGGTAAATATACAATTTAAATTAAAATAACAAATAAGAACACATTAATGGCTGGTCGCTCATGTTGGTTAAAATGTCTTTAAACCCTGTAAAGCACTCTGGGTTTCTCAAGCTAATCAAGAAATACGGCCGGTTGTACACTGACAGCTTAATGGCTGGGTTAGTAAGGAGTTAACCCACTGCCAGTCCACATTCAGCACAATGCCATTTTATACAGAGAGTAAACTGAATATAATATTGGAAAATATATAAACATAATATGATTGCTTCCAGATCTGCTCTCTGCTCATTCTCTAGAAAATGGAATGATATACTAAACCCATTTACATTTAAGTCATTTAGCAGACGCTCTTATCCAGAGCGACTTACAAATTGGAAAGTTCATACATATTCATCCTGGTCCCCCCGTGGGTATTGAACCCTGGTCCCCCCAAGGGAATTGAACCCACAACCCTGGCGTTGCAAGCGCCATGCTCTACCAACAGAGCCACACGGGACCACATTTAAATGACTACTGATAAATGGAAAACACTTAGGCTACCTCTGGGTTTACATAGAGTAGTACGTTACCTAGTGGCATGGCTGAGATACATGGCCATGCATTTTATTTAAGGCTGGTTACTTCCAATAATAAATTAAATCAACACCTAGTTTTGAGAACTCTAGTTTTAGAGATTTCAAGAGCTGAATATTAACATATTGTATGACATGACTGTTTATACCAGCTGTATCTTGTGTGTATTTCAGGAAAAACATTTGAATAAACCAATTATATGGTTCAGCCCTCTACATAAATTGAACATGACAAACCATGGCATGTTTTCGGTGGAAAGGTGGAAAGGCGTTTAAAGCCATGTCCACTTCGGTATACAATGTTGTCAATAAAACAGTTATTTTCCTTTTCAGTCTGCAGCTCTAACTAGCAGCTATTCAATCACACCAGTTTCGTTTTGCAGTAGTAGAGTTATTACCGTACAGGCTTCTTGATAGAGAGCATTATTAGTAAGCTATACGGTAAGCATCCAAAATGGCACCCTATTCCCATAGGGCTCTGGTCAAAAGTAGTGCACTGTATAATGTTTGGTACATTTAGCCATATTATGAGGAAGCTTCTCAACTCCTTTTTGTAGGAATGTGCTGCTGATATCAAAGCTTGTGACAATCATCTGCTCCAAAGGGATTGATTACAATCAGGAGTGTGTGGAAACTATCAGGATTGTTGAAAATAGAAATGACACGGAAACACTGCCTCAGTCCTTTAGCTGAAGAAAATGTTTTGAGGAAAGACAAATGTGCATGATTTGTGCAAGGAGTGCACAAGTTTGTTAATATTGCTGTTTGACTTTTATGTTTTTTCAACATTTAGAAAAAATTGCAATACTTGCCAGAAAATTAAACACAGCTCAATAATTAGCTTTAACAGCTCAGAATCTATTAATGCTACATCACTGGCACATAGCAAACCCCATTTCAAGTTTAATTAGTGATATGTACAAGATACACATGGTATACACCGTCCAACGAATTGCTTACTTGCAGGTTCCTTCTCGACAATGCAACAAGATCAAGAAATAATAAAAGATAAGAATATGAACATAAAGTAAATGGCTCAGTAGGAACCGACAAGACCCTCAGCCTCCTCAGCAATCTTAATATCTTGGCTTAAGTTTTGAAGACCAATTGGTTTGCATATGCTCCTATATCAATAGAAATACAACCCCAAGCCTTTCAAATATGAGCTGTTGCTAACTGAAGCAAAGTTGAGATGACTATAGTAATAGATAAAAGAGCAGAGTTGATTCCACTTTCAATGGGTCATTTCCCACAGAGTGAGTCACAGTAAAGGTTATGAAGCGTATCGTTTCTTGGAAAGTAAGTTAAGTCACGTCACACACACTCTTCATCACAATTATTTGTATATATCAGCACAAGCGGATTCTCTGACATCCCAAATATAAGGAAAACACACTGTTTATATCAATCCAGAACAGACACTGGTCCATTTCCAAACCACAACTCTGAGTTTTCCATTGGAATTCATATCAGAAGTGTCAAGGACCTCCGAAACCCTGTTGCTCGACATTCTGAAGCCTATTTGCAAATGACCTCCTTCACCAGAGAGGAGGATAGAATAACAGTCTGCTCTCCATTCAAGGAGTACCTGGGACAGCTACTGCACAGGGCAGACGTGGGGAGTGGTGGGGAGCCAAGGAGTGTCAAAGCTGGGTAACAGAATCCTCACTGATATAAGGCCTGTTGCACCTCTTCCCACCCACCCAACCGCTGGTGTTCCATTTCTCTATTTGTGTTTTCCTATCCTGGTGTCCAGAGTTATTAGCAACACGTTGGGCTCTCTCCTGACACACGGGTGTAATAAAGCAGACGTTAGTGGATTTGCGCACGGTGTCCATGTTCCAGATTTATATGATGGATGAGAGCAGTGTCTGGCTGCGTCAGGTCGTCTGTTCTAATAGGTCTCTAAGGAGCACAATCAGCCATTCCCGCTGCGCTCCAGATAAATAACGAGTGGGAGGATTCTGCTCCGGGGGTCCAGCAGGGACCAGGAAGGAAACCAGCGGCATGGCACCCTGAGAAAATGTCAATAATAGCATTTTTCTTTCAGACGGATAATGATCCTAATGTGGAGTGAAGGCAGAGAACAGGAGTTGCACACTACTAAAATATGTCCATATTTCCCAAATCATGGCCTATCTGTCCATTTGTGTGAATTCACAACGTTTCTAAACCCATGATGAAGGGTAGCGTAAGGTGTGCTGGCTCCCGGTCGAACCGCATGCATGAGCCCTAGACAGTTTCTCTTGCTTTGTGAGCCGTGAGTTTAACTCCACTGTAATGTTTATGTTCACTAGAAGCTGTCTCCTTTTTGAAGTGTTAAGCATTATACTGACAAGACCTCTTAATAAAAATCTACTTAGGGCACGGAAATGTACTGTTTTGGAACGGATGGACAGTGCTGGCTGGGTCTGATTGTGATAGATCTACAGCCTTATGGTTTGAATAAATGCACTATGAACATTTGGAACATAGAACTTTTTGGGACTATTAAGTCAAAATGGCTACAGAGGTGTACTCTTAAATCTCTAACCGGTACAGCCAGAACATTACTGGCCACACCTTGGAGCCTGGTTTCACTCTAGGTTTCTTCCTAGGTTCCTGCTTTCTAGGGACCTTTTCCTAGCCACTATGTTTCTGCCTCTGCATTGCTTGCTGTTTGGGGGTTTTGAGAACTGCTGATGTAAAAAGGGCTTTATAAAATAAATTTAAGTTGATTTGATACAGCCTCAAATCTCAATGAAATACTAAGGAATTTCCCTTAACAGACGTTTGAAAACTAAAAGGCCAGTGCAGCCAACAATAATGCCAACTTCCACAGGTTATAATTCCTAAGAAGCTGCGTTCATGAAATCAATAATTAAAATCAACAATATCTGGGATGAAGAAATGTAGATGCTAACTGAGCTGGTGAAACACAGAGAGCAGCTAATTACCATATTGAAAAGTTAGGGCACTAATTCCACTAAGTAAACTGACAGAGAGAAAATAAAAATAGAATAAAATATCTATTAAATTGCGCTATACTAACTTGTCCCTGTATCTCACAGTAGCAACAGGAAATGTCAATTATTATGTGGATCAGAACAAATGGTCATTTTTGTAGGGGATGATACATTTCTCATTAGGGCAAATAAAGTTTGACCTTTTAAAGGAGAAATTACAAACTTTAGAAGCTTTTTTAAACCTTGAATACACTACAATTTGCATTTCCTACTGTGCAGGGAAATTGTCTGCGACAACAGAGTGATCAAATTAAGATAGCATATCTGTAGGAATTGTAATAGGTACAGAGTGTTGCCAAGCTGCTTTCTAGTTCTGGTGTTTGAGCTTGGAGCAAGGGAGAAAAAACTATTCTAGGTTGCCAGGCAGTATCTAGTGTTACATGGGAATGTGAAAATGTAGCTCTATCCTGAACAGAATGTGGTATTGTTTTTCTCTCAACAATCCTGAGGAAAAGAGAGGGCCATTGGATTTACCAACAGAAATGGTGCTGTGAATGAATAACAGTGCTTTGTAGTGCTTTTTGTGAATCTGATGTGATGTATTACACTCAAACTGTATTTAGGAAGTCAGAAGATCAACAGGAGGCGCATAGACCTGTGCAATTACATCACATAAACAGTAATCATTCTCTATTCTAACTTATATTGGAGATATCATTTTGATTCACTTAGCACATTTTGCCATACAATTTAGGCTAATTGCTATCTGTGATGGGTAGTTTTGAATTTGCTATGCACTTGGTGCTGATTTTGGCAAGAACAAATGTGGATTATGTAAGCGATAAAGATCAACACCCACGTGCATCTCTATGGGTATAAAACATGACTCAGGGTGATGATGTGGACAAGACAGTAGAAGGTTTTATTTTTGACAGTCATGCAGCTATGAAAATGTACATTAATGATCTGGCTATTGGGAAGACTAAAGATAGCTTGGACTACATTTTCTCTAATGCAGCTCTCCATATGTAGTGTTCATGCTCTATTTCTGTCATCACAGACATGCTCCATAGCCACAGATGTTCTTCCCTAATCCACCTGTAAGTAGTAGTGGATAGAAGCCCACTGACCACAGTCACCCCTGCCCTGAGAGAGGGACTGACAGTGGGAAACCTGCCCAGATGTAGCCCAGATGCTTAATAGCCCATTATTATTGTGTACGGAGCGTCTGTCTCCTACTGGGCAAAAAACGATTGCTGTCCCATGGATAGCTCCCCACCTCCCATATTCCCCGCTCCATATTCCCTCATATTGAATGGAACTCCAGCTGTCTAGGAATCTGGAGGAGTGCCTCTCGTTTTGACATACCCTGCTGGATCCTTCACATCCGTCTCCCTCCCTGGAACTAATCAATCCCGACCCCGCACTCTGGCCACACCTGCTGCTCTCACAGTATACAGTAATGCATAGAATGCATAGACAGACTCAACACAGGCTGGGAACACTATGGGAATGGCTGCCCATGGCACCAGACTGGTGAGGAGTGAGGACTGGCAGAAGACAAACTGTCCTGTCCTTCCCGAGAGAGAAAAAGGGTCATTTCCTGAGCAAAGGACTTGGTCATTCGGATGCTGCCAAATGATAGGGAGTTTATGAGGCCCAAGGGCCTTGGCTGTAACAGTGCTCCTTAAATCCTCGAAAGCTGCCATTTTGACACGACATGGTTCTGGGTTCTATCACTGGCTCCTCGTTTCACACGCGCTGTTTGCCATGGCAGGCTGGGCCCGGGGCACTGGGAGAATAAAGCATTAGAGGTGATCTGAGGCCAGGCCAGGCTCCACAGAGGTTACCCTGAGGTTGACTGTAGTGGTAGAGTGTAACGTGTTTGTTGATTTATGTTAAAAACTCTCTCTCAGGGCCCTCCTGAGTGGCACAGCAGTCTAAGGCACTGCATCGCAATATTGCAGCGTCACTACAGCCTGGGGTTCGATCCCAAGCTGTGTTATTATTGGGCGGTGCACAACCAGCCCAGCATTGTCCGGATTAGGGGAGGGTTTGGCTCGGGGGGGGCTTTACTTTGCTCTAGCGACTCCTTGAGGCGGGCCAGGCGCCTGCAGGCTGACTTCGGACGTCAGTTGAACAGTGTTTCCTCCGACACATTGGTGCTTTCAGGATAAGCGAGTGGGTGTTAAGAAGCACGGTTTGGTGGGTCATGTTTCGGAGGACTCATGACACGACCTTCGCCTCTCCTGAGCCCGTTAGGGATTTGCAGCGATGAAACAAGATTGTATTCATGAAACTGGGGAGAAAAATTACAACAAAAACTCTCTCTCAGTATGATCTCTTTTCTCAATCAGGATATCGACTGTGCAAGTTAAAAGGATTCTGTTGATAATGACCTTCCTTTTTCTTTACCAAATATAGAAAATGGAAAGAGAACATGTTTGAATAGGTTTCACTGTTTTCAATGTAGCAGTGAGTGTTCCAAGGTAAAAATGGAACACACCAGGGTTGATACAAGAAGACAATGCCATGAGGAAATGCAGAGGAAACTTTTCACCAAGGATAATGGAGGACCACCCAATGTAATTTCATTCCCTGGGCAGTATCAGTGACTGACACACACACGCACACGCACACGCACACGCACACGCACACACACACACACACACACACACACACACACACACACACACACACACACACGCACACACACACACACACACACAATCTCATTACTTTTATCACACAGTCACATCAGTGGGGTATTATATTACACCGCCACTTGTCTACATGTTGAAACATAAATGAATTACTGAAAGCATAACCATGTGCCATGTTGATAAATGCATTGTCATTTGAGTGGGCTCTACCTCTCCTACACAAAGGAGTCATGAGTGGGGAGGAGGAGAAATATGTTTACTCTTTACTGGGGTCTAAAGCAGTGTCTTGTTAAAGAAGTTATGAAGTGATAAAAGGATGCTGGCAGAGGAGATGAGTGAAATATTTTTCCATGATAACAGTGTCAGTTGTGTTTGCTTTATGTATTAGAAAAGTAACATTTGCTGTGAATCTTATCAGAAATCGCTGGCTTTTATTGGAATTATGAAGCACATTTCCTCTGCAACAATGATGAATCACTAAGATTGCCTTGGTTTAACCGCAGGATCAAAAATCCCCAATCTCTATTTTTCTCCAGCTTAGTGTTGATATGTCTCTCAACGTTTCACATGAACATACAGTGCCTTCGAAAAGTATCCAGACCCCTTGACCTTTTCCACATTTCTACGTTACAGCCGTATTCTAAAATTGATTAAATTAATTGTGTTCCTCAGCAATGTACACACTATACCCCATAATGGCAACGTGAAAAAAGTTGTTCAGAAATGTTTGCAACTACATTTAAAAGGAAAAACAGAAAGTTAGGATTGTGTTTTGTAATGAGAAAACAAGTGATTAAACATTTTCCTTGTGTTATGATGAAATCAACATGTATAGCACAACAATGTGAACTATAAATGTGGGATATTCATTTGAGCCAGTTTGCTACATCAGGAAAATGATCCTGCACCAACAGGAGATGTGAATTATGTGGATTATAATTCATGGACATTTTTGTAGGGTTTGACGCATTCTATTAACCTATTAACTGCCCAGACTGGTATAATGAAGGTGTTCAATCTGGGAAAATCCCTGGTTATATCACTGGTTCCTAAATTAGACAGCAAAAAACTAACATTCAATATTTCCTTAATAATCCTCCTTTATTCAGGAGTTTGGTCTGGTACAGTGACTATTGTTCAAATGTGTGGCTAACCGGGATATACTTTCACATTTTTTCATAGAAGACTAAGTTCAGAATGAAGGTCAGTCATATAACGAAGTCTGTTTATGCATCTCAGCAGGTGACAAAACAGCAGGAATGCAATTATTTTGTTTGATTCACTGTCACTCACACATGTTGGACCTCCTGTTGTGAACTAATGAGACAATGTTTGTTAACACGGTGCCACAAAGACAAGCAAGCTGTTTATCTATGCAGGATTCAGGTTCAGACCTAGGCCTACTATAGGCTATGTAGGCTAATGCAAGCCAATTTGCCATCTAAACCTCTGGGTTTATAATGAGCGGACAGTAGTGGTCTGGTCAAAAAGCTCCCCAGTAATGCTCAAGTACATAGTTGTGTTCCCCTGCTCAGCAAGAAGTTTCAACCAAGACTTAAACCCAGGCCTCAATAATGCCTGATAAGAAAGAGCCATGTAGCAACATGTCCCCTTTGTTTAAGTCTTGGTTTACACTTCTTTACTTATTATGTTGTTTTCTGTCCAGTTTATGTTCCGTTCTGTTCATCGTACTGTTTATTGTTTTCTATATTTATATTGTAATTAAGTTTGCTACAGCTTATTTCCCTACTTCACTGAGGTTGAAAAGATTTTGGCATGAGCCCTCAAATCCTCAAAAAGTTGCACCATTGAGAACATTTTGACTGGCTGTATCACTGCTTGGTATTGCAACTGAACCGCTCTCGATCGCACGCGCTACAGAGGGTGGTGCGAACAGCCCAGTACATCACTGGGGCCGAGAAAGGAAGACCCGGAAAATTGTTAAAGACTATAGCCACCCAAGCCATAGACTGTTCTCTCTGCTTCTACACGGCACGAGGTACCAGAGCAACAAGTCTGACACCAGCATGCTCCTGAACAGCTTCTATCCCTAAGCCATAAGACTGCTAAATAGCTAACGAAATGGCTACACAGACTTTGCATTGACCCTTTTATTTTTGCACTGACTCTATGCATACTCACAGGACTCTACACACTAACTCACTCACACTGACACTGACACTCCAACACACACACACACACACACACACACACACACACACACACACACACACACACACACACACACACACACACACACACACACACACACACACACACACACACACACACACACACACACACACACACACACACACACACTTAATTTGCTCACACACATGTTACATGCACCCACATTCATAGTGACTCTGCACACACACTCACATACAATCATAATTTACGCTGCTGCTACTCTGTTTATCATATATCCTGATGCGTAGTCACTTTACCCCCATACATATCTACCCCTACTACTCGAGTATCCCTGCACATTGTAAAAATGGTATTGGCACTGACCCTGAAAATTACCCTGTATATAGCTTACTGACCCTGGAACTGACCCCGTATATAGCTTACTGACCCTGGAACTGACCCCGTATATAGCTTACTGACCCTGGAACTGGCCCTGTATATAGCTTACTGACCCTGGAACTGGCCCTGTATATAGCTTACTGACCCTGGAACTGGCCCTGTATATAGCTTACTGACCCTGGAACTGACCCTGTATATAGCTTACTGACCCTGGAACTGACCCCGTATATAGCTTACTGGCCCTGGAACTGACCCCGTATATAGCTTACTGACCCTGGAACTGACCCCGTATATAGCTTACTGACCCTGGAACTGGCCCTGTATATAGCTTACTGACCCTGGAACTGGCCCTGTATATAGCTTACTGACCCTGGAACTGGCCTTGTATATAGCTTACTGACCCTGGAACTGACCCTGTATATAGCTTACTGACCCTGGAACTGACCCTAGAACTGACCCTGTATATAGCTTACTGACCCTGGAACTGACCCCGTATATAGCTTACTGACCCTGGAACTGACCCTAGAACTGACCCTGTATATAGCTTACTGACCCTGGAACTGACCCCGTATATAGCTTACTGACCCTGGAACTGGCCCTGTATATAGCTTACTGACCCTGGAACTGAACCTAGAACTGACCCTGTATATAGCTTACTGACCCTGGAACTGGCCCTGTATATAGCTTACTGACCCTGGAACTGACCCTAGAACTGACCCTGTATATAGCAAACTGACCCTGGAACTGACCCCGTATATAGCTTACTGACCCTGGAACTGGCCCTGTATATAGCTTACTGACCCTGGAACTGACCCTAGAACTGACCCTGTATATAGCTTACTGACCCTGGAACTGACCCTGTATATAGCTTACTGACCCTGGAACTGACCCCGTATATAGCTTACTGACCCTGGAACTGACCCTGTATATAGCTTACTGACCCTGGAACTGACCCCGTATATAGCTTACTGACCCTGGAACTGACCCCGTATATAGCTTACTGACCCTGGAACTGGCCCTTTATATAGCTTTCTGACCCTGGAACTGACCCTAGAACTGACCCTGTATATAGCTTACTGACCCTGGAACTGACCCCGTATATAGCTTACTGACCCTGGAACTGGCCCTGTATATAGCTTACTGACCCTGGAACTGACCCTAGAACTGACCCTGTATATAGCTTACTGACCCTGGAACTGACCCTGTATATAGCTTACTGACCCTGGAACTGACCCCGTATATAGCTTACTGACCCTGGAACTGACCCCGTATATAGCTTACTGACCCTAGAACTGACCCTGTATATAGTTTACTGACCCTGGAACTGGCCCTGTATATAGCTTACTGACCCTGGAACTGACCCCGTATATAGCTTACTGACCCTGGAACTGGCCCTGTATATAGCTTACTGACCCTGGAACTGACCCCGTATATAGCTTACTTACTTTCTTGTGTGTTTTTGTTCTACTTGACTTTATTTTATTTTATAGTACTACTGTTATTGATTACTGAACTGTTGGAAAAGCAAGAAAGAGATTTCACTATACTTGTGCACATGACAATAAAACTTGAAACTTAAACGCCTCACCTTGAGCATTGCACCGTTACCATCTTACTGCCTCATCACGGAAACCTCCACCACTAAGAGTGTTACTTCACAATAGACAAGATACCTCTCTCATCTCTCTCATTGTTGTATCTGTAAAGACAAGATACCTCTCTCATCTCTCTCATTGTTGTATCTGTAAAGACAAGATACCTCTCTCATCTCTCTCATTGTTGTATCTGTAAAGACAAGATACCTCTCTCATTGCTCTCATTGTTGTATCTGTAAAGACAAGATACCTCTCTCATCTCTCTCATTGTTGTATCTGTAAAGACAAGATACCTCTCTCATCGCTCTCATTGTTGTATCTGTAAAGACAAGATACCTCTCTCATCGCTCTCATTGTTGTATCTGTAAAGACAAGATACCCCTCTCATCTCTCTCATTGTTGTATCTGTAAAGACAAGATACCTCTCTCATCTCTCTCATTGTTGTATCTGTAAAGACAAGATACCTCTCTCATCTCTCTCTCATTGTTGTCACGCCCTGTCCTTAGAGATCCTTTTTATGTCTCTATTTTGGTTTGGTCAGGGCGTGAGTTGGGGTGGGCATTCTATGTTTTGTTCTATGTTGTCCTTTTCTATGTGTTTGGCCTGGTATGGTCCCCAATCAGAGGCAGCTGTCAATCGTTGTCTCTGATTGAGAACCATACTTAGGTAGCCTGTTCCCACCTGTGTTTGTGGGTAGTTGTTTCCTGTTTTGTGTTTTTTCACCTTACAGAACTGTTTCGTGTCGTTCACTCTCTTTGTTGTTTTTTTGTCATTCTGCTTCAGTTTATTGAATTAAATTTACTATGAGCACTTACCACGCTGCGTGTTGGTCCGATGATTCCTATTTCTCATCATCAGACGAAGAGGAGAGTCGTTCCAATTGTTGTATTTGTAAAGACAAGATACCTCTCTCATCTCTCTCATTGTTTTATCTGTAAAGACAAGATACCTCTCTCATCTCTCTCATTGTTGTATCTGTAAAGACAAGATATCTCTCATCTCTCTCGTTGTTGTGTCTGTAAAGACAAGATACCTATCTCATCTCTCTCATTGTTGTATCTGTAAAGACAAGATACCTCTCTCATCTCTCTCATTGTTGTATCTGTAAAGACAAGATACCTCTCTCATCTCTCTCATTGTTGTGTCTGTAAAGACAAGATACCTCTCTCATTGTTTTATCTGTAAAGACAAGATACCTCTCTCATCTCTCTCATTGTTGTATCTGTAAAGACAAGATACCTCTCTCATCTCTCTCATTGTTTTATCTGTAAAGACAAGATACCTCTCTCATTGTTTTATCTGTAAAGACAAGATACCTCTCTCATCTCTCTCATTGTTGTATCTGTAAAGACAAGATACCTCTCTCATCTCTCTCATTGTTGTATCTGTAAAGACAAGATACCTCTCTCATTGTTTTATCTGTAAAGACAAGATACCTCTCTCATTGTTTTATCTGTAAAGACAAGATACCTCTCTCATCTCTCTCATTGTTGTATCTGTAAAGACAAGATACCTCTCTCATTGTTTTATCTGTAAAGACAAGATACCTCTCTCATTGTTTTATCTGTAAAGACAAGATACCTCTCTCATCTCTCTCATTGTTGTATCTGTAAAGACAAGATACCTCTCTCATTGTTTTATCTGTAAAGACAAGATACCTCTCTCATTGTTTTATCTGTAAAGACAAGATACCTCTCTCATCGCTCTCATTGTTTTATCTGTAAAGACAAGATACCTCTCTCATCGCTCTCATTGTTTTATCTGTAAAGACAAGATACCTCTCTCATTGTTTTATCTGTAAAGACAAGATACCTCTCTCATTGTTTTATCTGTAAAGACAAGATACCTCTCTCATCGCTCTCATTGTTTTATCTGTAAAGACAAGATACCTCTCTCATTGTTTTATCTGTAAAGACAAGATACCTCTCTCATCGCTCTCATTGTTTTATCTGTAAAGACAAGATACCTCTCTCATTGTTTTATCTGTAAAGACAAGATACCTCTCTCATTGCTCTCATTGTTTTATCTGTAAAGACAAGATACCTCACTCATCTCTCTCATTGTTGTATCTGTAAAGACAAGATACCTCTCTCATCTCTCTCATTGTTGTATCTGTAAAGACAAGATACCTCTCTCATCTCTCTCATTGTTTTATCTGTAAAGACAAGATACCTCTCTCATCTCTCTCATTGTTGTATCTGTAAAGACAAGATACCTCTCTCATCTCTCTCATTGTTGTATCTGTAAAGACAAGATACCTCTCTCATTGTTTTATCTGTAAAGACAAGATACCTCTCTCATCTCTCTCATTGTTGTATCTGTAAAGACAAGATACCTCTCTCATCTCTCTCATTGTTTTATCTGTAAAGACAAGATACCTCTCTCATCTCTCTCATTGTTGTGTCTGTAAAGACAAGATACCTATCTCATCTCTCTCATTGTTTTATCTGTAAAGACAAGATACCTCTCTCATCTCTCTCATTGTTTTATCTGTAAAGACAAGATACCTCTCTCATCTCTCTCATTGTTGTATCTGTAAAGACAAGATACCTCTCTCATCTCTCTCGTTGTTGTGTCTGTAAAGACAAGATACCTATCTCATCTCTCTCATTGTTGTATCTGTAAAGACAAGATACCTCTCTCATCTCTCTCATTGTTGTATCTGTAAAGACAAGATACCTCTCTCATCGCTCTCATTGTTGTATCTGTAAAGACAAGATACCTCTCTCATCTCTCTCATTGTTGTATCTGTAAAGACAAGATACCTCTCTCATCTCTCTCATTGTTGTATCTGTAAAGACAAGATACCCCTCTCATCTCTCTCATTGTTGTATCTGTAAAGACAAGATACCTCTCTCATCTCTCTCATTGTTGTATCTGTAAAGACAAGATACCTCTCTCATCTCTCTCATTGTTGTATCTGTAAAGACAAGATACCTCTCTCATCGCTCTCATTGTTTTATCTGTAAAGACAAGATACCTCACTCATCTCTCTCATTGTTGTATCTGTAAAGACAAGATACCTCACTCATCTCTCTCATTGTTGTATCTGTAAAGACAAGATACTTCTCTCATCTCTCTCATTGTTGTATCTGTAAAGACAAGATACCTCTCTCATCTCTCTCATTGTTGTATCTGTAAAGACAAGATACCTCACTCATCTCTCTCATTGTTGTATCTGTAAAGACAAGATACTTCTCTCATCTCTCTCATTGTTGTTTCTGTAAAGACAAGATACCTCTCTCATCGCTCTCATTGTTTTATCTGTAAAGACAAGATACCTCACTCATCTCTCTCATTGTTGTATCTGTAAAGACAAGATACTTCTCTCATCTCTCTCATTGTTGTATCTGTAAAGACAAGATACCTCTCTCGTCGCTCTCATTGTTTTATCTGTAAAGACAAGATACCTCTCTCATCGCTCTCATTGTTGTATCTGTAAAGACAAGATACCTCTCTCATCTCTCTCATTGTTTTATCTTTAAAGACAAGATACCTCTCTCATCTCTCTCATTGTTGTGTCTGTAAAGACAAGATACCTCTCTCATTGCTCTCATTGTTTTATCTTTAAAGACAAGATACCTCTCTCATCTCTCTCATTGTTGTGTCTGTAAAGACAAGATACCTCTCTCACCTCTCTCATTGTTGTATCTGTAAAGACAAGATACCTCTCTCATTGTTTTATCTTTAAAGACAAGATACCTCTCTCATTGCTCTCATTGTTTTATCTGTAAAGACAAGAAACCTCTCTCATTGTTGTATCTGTAAAGACAAGATACCTCTCTCATTGTTGTATCTGTAAAGACCTGTGGTGTCACTTTTAGTTTCTGATCGTTTCTATAGCAACGGGCCGCCCAAGTTTACTCCCGAATGGTCTAAGGCACTACATCTCAGTCCCAGAGGCGTCACTACAGACCCTAGTTCGATTCCAGGCTGTATCACAACCAGTCTTGATTGGGAGTCCCATAGGGCAGCGCAAAATTGGCCCAGTGTCGTCTGGGGGAGGCCGTCATTGTAAATAAGAATTTGTTCTTGACTTGCCTAGTTAACTGACTTGCCTAGTTAAATAAAGGTTATTTAAAATGTTAAATTAAAAAAAAACATACAATATAGCATGTCAGAGATGATTCTGCAGGCCCTACTACAGAAAGA